>NC_069503.1:1011586859-1011766859 GCF_027579735.1 Bombina bombina
AGAAATGAGAGAGATCCTGCAGTGCTGGAGAGTTCCGCACTTTTTCTTTTGAAAACTTAGGCCTAGATTTGGAGTTTGGCGTTAGCCGTGAAAACCAGCGTTAGAGGCTCCTAACGCTGGTTTTAGGCTAACTCTGGTATTTGGAGTCACTCAAAAAAGGGTCTAACGCTCACTTTTCAGCCGCAACTTTTCCATACCGCAGATCCCCTTACGTAAATTGCGTATCCTATCTTTTCAATGGGATTTTTCTAACTCCGGTATTTAGAGTCGTGTCTGAAGTGAGCGTTAGAAAAAAACGACAAAACTCCAGCCGCAGGAAAAAAGTCAGTAGTTAAGAGCTTTCTGGGCTAACGCCGGTTTATAAAGCTCTTAACTACTGTACTCTAAAGAACACTAACACCCATAAACTACCTATGTACCCCTAAACCGAGGTCCCCCCACATCGCCGCCACTCAATTAAATTTTTTTAACCCCTAATCTGCCGACCGCCAACTACGTTATACTTATGTACCCCTAATCTGCTGCCCCTAACACCGCCGACCCCTATATTATATTTATTAACCCCTAATCTGCCCCCCACAACGTCGCCTCCACCTCCTACACTTATTAACCCCTAATCTGCCGAGCGGACCTGAGCGCTACTATAATAAAGTTATTAACCCCTAATCCGCCTCACTAACCCTATAATAAATAGTATTAACCCCTAATCTGCCCTCCCTAACATCGCCGACACCTAACTTCAATTATTAACCCCTAATCTGCCGACCGGAGCTCACCGCTATTCTAATAAATGTATTAACCCCTAAAGCTAAGTCTAACCCTAACACTAACACCCCCCTAAGTTAAATATAATTTTAATCTAACGAAATTAATTAACTCTTATTAAATAAATTAATCCTATTTAAAGCTAAATACTTACCTGTAAAATAAACCCTAATATAGCTACAATATAAATTATAATTACATTGTAGCTATTTTAGGATTAATATTTATTTTACAGGCAACTTTGTAATTATTTTAACCAGGTACAATAGCTATTAAATAGTTAAGAACTATTTAATAGTTACCTAGTTAAAATAATTACAAAATTACCTGTAAAATAAATCCTAACCTAAGTTACAATTAAACCTAACACTATACTATCATTAAATTAATTAAATAAAATACCTACAATTCCCTACAATTAAACCTATTCTATCAGCCAATCGGAATTAAGGTAGGAATATTCTGATTGGCTGATGGAATCAGACAATCAGATTGAGCTCGCATTCTATTGGCTCTAACTTAGTTCTTTTTTATACTTTAGTTAGTTTATTTCATTGTAGTTATTTGTAGATATTGTATTTAATTAATTTATTGATAGTATAGTGTTAGGTTTAATTGTAGGTAATTGTAGGTATTTTATTTAATTAATTTAATGATAGTATAGTGTTAGGTTTAATTGTAACTTAGGTTAGGATTTATTTTACAGGTAATTTTGTAATTATTTTAACTAGGTAACTATTAAATAGTTCTTAACTATTTAATAGCTATTGCACCTGGTTAAAATAATTACAAAGTTGCCTGTAAAATAAATATTAATCCTAAAATAGCTACAATGTAATTATAATTTATATTGTAGCTATATTAGGGTTTATTTTACAGGTAAGTATTTAGCTTTAAATAGGATTAATTTATTTAATAAGAGTTAATTAATTTCGTTAGATTAAAATTATATTTAATTTAGGGGGGTGTTAGTGTTAGGGTTAGACTTAGCTTTAGGGGTTAATACATTTATTAGAATAGCGGTGAGCTCCGGTCGGCAGATTAGGGGTTAATAATTGAAGTTAGGTGTCGGCGATGTTAGGGAGGGCATATTAGGGGTTAATACTATTTATTATAGGGTTAGTGAGGCGGATTAGGGGTTAATAAGTGTAGGCAGGTGGAGGCGACGTTGTGGGGGGCAGATTAGGGGTTAATAAATATAATATAGGGGTCGGCGATGTAAGGGCAGCAGATTAGGGGTACATAAGGATAATGTAAGTAGCGGCAGTTTACGGAGTGGCAGATTAGGGGTTAATAATAATATGCAGGGGTCAGCGATAGCGGGGGCGGCAGAATAGGGGTTAATAAGTGTAAGGTTAGGGGTGTTTAGACTCGGGGTACATGTTAGGGTGTTAGGTGCAGACGTAGGAAGTGTTTCCGCATAGCAAACAATGGGGCTGCGTTAGGAGCTGAACGCGGCTTTTTTGCAGGTGTTAGGTTTTTTTTCAGCTCAAACAGCCCCATTGTTTTCTATGGGGAAATCGTGCACGAGCACGTTTTTGAGGCTGGCCGCTTGCGTAAGCAACTCTGGTATCGAGAGTTGAAGCTGCGTTAAATATGCTCTACGCTCCTTTTTTGGAGCCTAACACAGCCTTTATGTGGACTCTCAATACCAGAGTTATTTTTATGGTGCGGCCAGAAAAAAGCCGGCGTTAGCTACGCGGGTCCTTACCAACAAAACTCTAAATCTAGGCCTTAGTGAGTTTAGCCTTTGTGAAGTCTGAACTGCAATTTCTATCCAAGCTGGAGAATCTTGAAAATCAAGGCATCAGAAAGAAAAGAAGAGAGAGGACAGAATGGACAGAAATAAGAGAAAGAAAATAGAGGCAAAAGTTAATAGAGGAGAGAAAAAAGAGAGTAAAGAGAAAGAGAGAAGAAGAGAGAAAGAATATAGGAAAGTGAGAATGGAGAGAAACTGAAGAGGGAAATATAAAGGAGGAGAGACAGAAAATAGAGTAAGAGAGAGTAGAGAAAAAGAAATAAAGGGGGAGAGAATGAAAAGAGAGTGCACAAAGACACAGAGGAGATGTGGAATGTAAAATATGCTTATTATGCTTCGCATTTTGTGATTTAGGTCTACTGTGGACATGAAGAATTGCTAACCTTAATGAGCGTTATTGAAATATTACATACAAAATATTAAATAACTAGTGTTAAAGCCCGTGTACATGGGCCAAAATGTGTAAGAAAAGAAATATAAAGAGGCATGGTGCACTTTTGCACTTTTATCTCCTTTTCTTTTGCTCTTTTATCTCCTTTCCTTTTGCACTTTTATCTCCTTTTCTTTTTACACTTGTATCTCCTTTTCTTTTGCACTTTTATCTTCTTTCCTTTTGCACTTTTATCTCGTTTTTTTTCTTACACTTTTATCTCCTTTTCTTTTTACACTTTTATCTCCTTTCGTTTTACACTTTTATCTTTCTTTTCTTTTGCACTTTTATCTCCATTTATTTTTACACTTTTATCTCCTTTCCTTTTGCACTTTTATCTCCTTTCCTTTTGCACTTTCATCTCCTTTTCTTTTTACACTTGTATTTCCTTTTCTTTTGCACTTTTATCTTCTTCTTTCCTTTTGCACTTTTATCTCCTTTTCTTTTTACACTTTTATCTCCTTCTTTCGTTTTACACTTTTATCTGTCTTTCCTTTTGCACTTTTATCTCCTTTCCTTTTGCACTTTTATCTCCTTTTTTAGTTGTCACATGAGTGCGAGTTAATCCCTCCCCATAATGCACCCATGTGATCACACAGGGTATTGTGGGTTATGTAGTCACTGTATTTCCCTTAATATTGTGGTTTGTTCACTGATTTATACCGCTCATGTTCTCAGGACTACATGCCCCATAATACCACGGTTCACGCAGGGTGTTGTGGGGAATGTAGTGCTTGTGACTACATTATCTTTTTTAATACCGCATTTTTTTCTGTTCACGCATGCCCCATAATACTGTGGTTCGTGCAGGGTATAGAGGGGAATGTAGTGCTCGCTACTACATTCTCCTTAATACTGCGGTTTCTTCTATTCTCGCGATGGTCTGTTTGTCTTGTGCAGTCTCTACTGCGCATGACTGCTTCGGACAAACAAACCTGGCCTTTTATTATATAGGATATCTATAACAATTATTACAAAATATTATAGATTATTATTACTGTAAAAAAATATAAATAATCCATAGAATATATATATTTTACAGCCCTCACATCAATAATTTAGTTATGCTCTGTCAGCACAGGACAGGGGAAGTTCCTGTACATCACAGAATGAGCTGATTTGTCATGCAATCTCAGCTCTATCCCCCTTTCTTGTGTTTTCTGCCCCTTTTTTTGGCGGCGAACAAAATTAATGCTACTAATAAACATGAAAAATGTCATTACTGTTTATGTAGAGGAATGGACGAATGGGCTAAAATTTTGACAAATACACATTCGTTTAAAGACAAATGCACGTCTAGTGCATTTAAATTTTAAATAAAATAATTTTTGCACATACACGTCAATTGCATTTCAGTTTCAAATACTGTAGAAGCATTTCCGCAATATACTTCCATTAGCAAAAATGTTTCTAGTACAACTTATAACATATGCTGCGAGGGCCTGTGTATTGGTATTTAAACTCACAGAGCTGGTGGTTGTGTGTATTGTGTCTGAAGACTTATTTTGTGTCATACATGCCACCGCATGACTCCCTGAGAAGGTGTGATGTTTGAATATTAGTGAGCAGGCCCTCATAGAATATGTACATATGCAGCTGAAAAACAGTAAAAACGTTTACTAGAATAATTTTTCCTAATGGAAGTTTTATACCCCTGGCATATACATCTATGTGTTCATTTTAACAATTTAATTTTGGCTATAAACCATATTTAAATTAGTTTTATGCATAAACGTAGGGATAGTTCCCTTAGTAGGGTATTATATAATAAATGATAAATAACCATCACAAAATACTTCCTTTGTTTGCTAGAACAAAGTCTTTTTTGTTCTTTTGTTGTCAACCAGCATGTAACAAGCATTACTGTATACATTTTTAATATCTGTCTGTCTCAAAATTCATTAAGCAGTTTGTTTTCAAACCACAAGGCATTTCACACTGCATAAATTAAACTTTCATAAACAGCATAATATGTGGGTGGTCTAGTTAAAATTACACATTGCAGCATATTAAACTTTTTTGGCTTCAAGAGGTGTTGGAATTGCTTCCATCTTGCAATAAATTAATGTGACTAATACAGACTAGCCCAAGTAATTGTATTTTAAAACTCTTCCAAAAGTACCTTTGTAATACAAGAAACATAAAACTTTCTTTTTTAATGATAGTCAATGTCATTCTTCTGTCAGTAGAAAGATACACAAATCACTTCTAGCAAAAGAGGAATAAACACGGTATCATTTATTTTGCAATGGTTCAAAAGTTGTTAACCTAGGCATCAGTACTCGTTACATTAGCCTATAAAATTATCACTCATAATGGAAGAGCACAACTCTTAAAGAGGTTGCAAAGTTTAATAAATTACTGCCCGATATATAAAAGTAATCATTAAAACAGGGGCACATTAATTCATTAACATTTTGAAAGATGGTTCGTTTTTAAAATATTTACCATTGAGTGCTGGTAAACATACCCTCTGCCCGCATCTCATACTGTATATAGCAGATCGATGATGAATCCGGCTTCCTCCAATCCTTATTAAACTTTACAATCACTTTAATGGGACAGTAAAGTAAAAATTAAAGGGACACTAAACCCATTTTTTTTCTTTCATGATTCAGATAGAGCATGCAATTTTAAGCAACTTTCTAATTTACTTCTATTATAAATTTTTCTTTATACTCTTGATATCTTTATTTGAAAAAGAAGGCATCTAAGCTAAGGAGCCAGCCAATTTTTGTTTCAGAACCATGAACAGCACTTTTTTTATTGGTTCTGTCCAATCAGCAAGGACAACCCAGGTTGTTCACCAAAAATGGGCCGGTATCTAAACTTACATTCTTGCTTTTCAAATAATGATACCAAGAGAATGAAGAAAGTTTGTTGATAGGAGTAAATTAGAAAGTTGCTTAAAATTGCATGCTCTATCTGAATCATGAAAGAAAAGATTTGGATTCAGTATCCCTTTAAGTGTTCATGATTCAGACATAGGGGCCGATTTATCAAGTGTCTGGTGGACATGATCCGCTGTAGTGAATTATGTCCGCCAGACATCGATAAATGCTGACAGCATACGCTGTCTGCATTTATCATTGCACAAGCAGTTCTGTTGAAATGCTTGTGCAATGCCGCCCCCTGCAGATTCACAGCCAATCGGCCGCTAGCAGGCGGTGTCATTCAACCCAATCGTATGAGATTGGGCGGATTGCTGTCCACCGCCTCAGAGGAGGCGTACGAGTTAAGAAGCAGCGCGGAAACAGGGGTATATGGCCCAATTTGGGCCGCGATAAATTGCCCCAAAAGCATGCAATTTTAAGCAACTTTCCAATTTATCTCTATTATCAAATTTGCTTTGTTCACCTGATATCCTTTGTTGAAGTGTAAACCTAGCATTCTATAGCAGCAGTGTTTGCAACGACGATATGTTTAACATTACTATAAACATTTTTGCTAAAACTGCAGCAAGATTGCTAAAGACACGTGCACTCTACTGAGCTACTTAGGATTTACAACACAGTATACAAAGAGATCCAAGCAAAGTTGATAATTGAAGTAAATTAGACACATACGTCTAGATTTAGAGTTCTGCGTTAGCCGTCAAAACCAGCGTTAGGGGGTCCTGTCCTGTCCTACCGCTGGTATTTAGAGTCAGTCAGGAAAGGGTCTAACGCTTACTTTCCAGCCACGACTTTTCCATACCGCAGATCCCCCTACGCCAATTGCGTAGCCTATCTTTTCAATGGGATCTTTCTAACGCTGGTATTTAGAATCTTGGCTTAAGTGAGCGTTAGAACTCTAACGACAAAACTCCAGCCGCAGAAAAAAGCCAGGAGTTAAGAGCTTTCTGGGCTAACGCCGGTTCATAAAGCTCTTAACAACTGTGCTCTAAAGTACACTAACACCCATAAACTACCTATGTACCCCTAAACCGAGGCCCCCCCACATCGCCGCCACTCTAATAAATTTTTGTAAACCCTAATCTGCTGACCGCACACCGTCGCAACCTACATTATCCCTATGTACCCCTAATCTGCTGCCCCTAACACCGCCGACCCCTGCATAATATTTATTAACCCCTAATCTGCCCTCCCCAACATCACCAACACCTACCTACAATTATTAACCCCTAATCTGCCGACCGGACCTCACCGCTACTCTAATAAATGTATTAACCCCTAAAGCTAAATCTAACCCTAACACCCCCCTAAGTTAAATATAATTTTAATCTAATGAAATAAAATAAATGTTATTAAATAAATTATTCCTATTTAAAGCTAAATACTTACCTGTAAAATAAACCCTAATATAGCTACAATATAAATAATAATTATATTGTAGCTATTTTAGGATTAATATTTATTTTACAGGCAACTTTGTATTTATTTTAACCAGGTACAATAGCTATTAAATAGTTAATAACTATTTAATAGCTACCTAGTTAAAATAATTACAAAATTACCTGTAAAATAAATCCTAACCTAAGTTACAATTAAATCTAACACTAAACTATCAATAAATTAATTACATACAAATACCTACAAATAAATACAATTAAATAAACTAACTAAAGTACAAAAAATAAAAAAGAACTAAGTTACAAAAAATAAAAAAAATAATTTACAAACATTATAAAAATATTACAACAATCTTAAGCTAATTAGACCTACTGTAAGCCCCCTAATAAAATAACAAAGCCCCCCAAAATAAAAAAATGACCTACCCTATTCTAAAATAAAAATTGAAAAGCTCTTTTACCTTACCAGCCCTTAAAAGGGCTTTTTGCAGGGCATGCCCCAAAGAATTCTGCTCTTTTGCCTGTAAAAAAAGCATACAATACCCCCCCAACATTACAACCCACCACCCACATAGCCCTAATCTAACCCAACCCCCCCTTAAATAAACCTAACACTAAGCCCTGAAGATCTTCCTACCTTGTCTTCACCACGCCGGGTATCACCGATCTGTCCAGAATAGGGTCCGAAGTCTTCATCCTATCCGGGCAATGTCTTCATCCAAGCAGGGACTGAAGAGGTCCATCATCGGGCTGAAGAGGTCCATCATCCGGCTGAAGTCTTCATCCAAGCGGGGGCTGAAGAGGTCCATCATCCGGCTGAAGTCTTCTATCAAGCGGCATCTTCAATCTTCTTTCTTCCTGCTCCATCTTCATCCCACCGACGTGGAACACCCATCCTGGCCGATGACTTCCCGACGAATGACGGTATTTAAAAGGTGCGGGGGGAAAAAAACACGCGTAGCTAACGCACCCCTTTGGCCGCAGAACTCTAAATCTAGCCGATAGGAAGCCATTATTTGAGTTTTGGGTGTCGGGAGTAAACAGGAGTTAATGATGTGGGCGATTTGGTGGTTGAAGGGTGTATTAGCTAAGGTGATTTTCAGTGGGAGTATTCTAAGATGTAAACTGTTTTAGTGGGTTTTAAGATGAATTAATGTCAATGTTCTTGATCTAAACGGGAAAAGCATTTTTTGACACAATTAGAGACAAGATTGGAATCTATACCAGTGAAAGATACATAGAAATAGAGAGCAACTGGGAAAAGAAATAAAAAAGAACTTTGATATTTGAAAAAGTATAATTTTATAGAATTTTCCTTGCAGATTAAAACTTCAGTAAAAATACCTGAAGCACAACCCTAGGCACCATAAACTTGCAACATTCACTGTAAATAAATATAGTCCAAGCACTTATTTTTCACAAAAGATTCAATACTGGGAGGTTACCTTGACATAAAACCTTATCCATCAGCTTTATCTTAAATGTAAATATATAGAAAATTGTATTTTGAAAACAAGCTGTATGTTTTAAAATAAATCTATGCTGATGTGAATGTTCAAGGTAATATTACAAGCAAGATCTCATATGTTGTAAACAATACAAATGAATAATGTTATAAAGTTTCTTTTGCAGACCAGAAACCTTGAATTGTGTTTCCAGATGTCCTTTAAATATATCTTATTATAGCTGTCCCTAGTACAATACACTTTAGTGTATTCAGCCTTCTATTTTGTATTTCTTCATATCACTCTTTAGTGAAGTATAATGTAATGGAAGTGTGAATGAGCAAAAGAAAGCTCAAACCCAGACCATAAAGAATGCATCTGGCTTTATCATAAGAGGAGAGGAAGAAAGGGGACGTATGGGGAGAGGGGTAGGAAAAGAATAATGATGAGTATTATGGTCCTCCAGTATTACAGATTGTGGTTATGGAGAGTATCTACAGCTAAGGGTGATAGAGGGACAAGGAGTAGATAGAGAAGAAGAAAACAAAATGCAATAGCACTATTTATGGATGTAGGCTTAGAGATTCAGGGTTGTGCTAGGACAGGAAGGCAAAAATGTGTAATGTTAGGTTCCAAAAATGCATCAGACAGTTATGGGTAGCAAGTAACTTGTGTATGCTTGAACTTAAATAAAGAACATTCTTTTATATTTTACAAGTTCTCTGTACTGTGCCCTTTTTTTAACTTTGCTTGAAATAGTTTAGAGAGTTCTACCATCTCTAGGCAGTACCAGGACAAATATAAGCTGCCTTTATTGTTTTTGAGAGACCTTGTGGTGACCTCCAAGGGATTGGATTAGATGTGCTTTGAGATTGCTGGATATCGATTGCACGGAACTACTGGGCCATAACCTTTCTGACAGGTTGAGGATCAAATGCTGACTGTCAAGTGATGAAATTGCTAATTAGCCAACCAGCAGTTTCTAGACTGTTTTTATTTTTTTCCACAAGTCAGAATGTAGAAGGTGTAACTTGCTCTTTCAATTCATTGTGGAGATACCTCTAAGGTTACTATTGCTGTTTGCTTATAAAAGGACACTGGCAGTGCCAATCTCTGTTTAATAGGCCAAAAAAATGTGAATAGCATTAAATTAGTCAAACAATACAATGTTTTGTTTTTAATAATTTAATAAAAATATTTCAATATAAAATATACATTTTCTATGCACGTCTTTTGTAATTTTTGTTGATAAACTATACATATAAAAAAGATAGAAGGAAGAGAGGGGCGCCTCATGTGTAGAATCACCAAATCAAAAAAGCCAAAGCTTATGCACTCTAGCCAAATTGGTACTCACATTTAAAATAAGTGCTAATGGAAGCAGACTGACATAATATGGTGTGTCAGTACACCCACTCCAGGATATCCCCGCCAGGTGTGTCTGTAATGGAGAGTCAAGACAACAAAGGAAACCACATGTGCAGATCAACCAAATAGATGGAACAATGGAGATAATTATGCCAAATGGGTACTCACAATGTCCAATAGCACACCTATGTGCTGGTAGATGCACACTGATAATTTTAGGTTAGGGCGTATCAGCTCACCCACTCCAGGTGTTACCAACGATATGGTCCAAAAACAGGATAAATGCACAAACAGCCCAATATTGGGAAATGAGAGGTAAGGTAGAAACCACTATACTTGTGTTATAGTAAAAAACATTTTTATTAAAGACTGAAAACAAAAATTTAAATTAAAAATTAAAATATTAAAAGAATATAATAACAACAAGTAGTGGTCAAGGGTATAATCCCCACTAATGCAACGCATTTCTTGGCACTGAAGGGCCGTTTCCTCAGGCATGTATACACCTTACTTCTATCCTGCTATTTAAACCTTTATGCTACCAATACACAATTGATTAAAGAACAACACCCACAATGGGCGTGTCCATAAGACACATGTTATGCATTAATCCAAACAAACCAAACATATTATTCTTATACATAAAGTATTGTGTTTAGAATATTCAAACACATCATCATCATCATCCTGTTAGTTAGTCAAACTTTAAGTTGCAACCATATCTCTCTCCACCATAATTAATTTATAAGTTAACACAGCTACATTCCCCATTTTTTCTATATTGTTGTTTTCATTAAAATGTACCTATCAGTTTGGTGTCCTATATTGACTGTGTTCTGTATTCCAATAAAAATAATCATTTTAAACATTCATCATTAATGTTAAATTCGTTTTAAGCTCCCTACCTTTTCATGTACCATAATTGTTTGTTATGATTTTAACTCTATTTTATAAAACTATTTATAAAACAAATAGGATTTGTTTTTTTACCTTAATGATGTACATAATGCAGGATTCAGATCTTCCATGATATCTCTCTAAATAATCATTGATCAATTGCATGTATTCTACATACAAAGAAACAAACAAAAAAACAACTTACACTTCCTGCTATACTTCTATAGTTAATGACTAGTAGCCAATCCTCACAGACTACACTCTCTGAACAGGTCATATCTACCAATCATGGACGAGTTCTCATTTTAACAATTGTTTATGATTAGGCAGACCGTTTTATTAGGTAACCAAAACCTTACACTTCCTGCTATACTTCTATAGTGAATGACTAGTAGCCAATCCTCACAGACTACACACTCTGAACAGGTCATATCTACCAATCATGGGCAAGTTCTCATTTTAACAATTGTTTGTTAAAAGTGATACATAAAATTACACTTAGCAACACATAGTATATTATTAAATAAGCACAACAAAAGGAACACAGTAATATTATTGTGTAGAATCTCTTACATTGCCATAAATGATACACATTAGAATAAACTCACATAGGGGGTAACGTTAAAATAGTCACAATCTATAAAACTGATTGCAGAATTGTCTATTTTTATTTATATTTATATACACTGTATAACCACGGTTACACTAACACTAAGGGTTGATTATACTGGAATTTATCAGTATATATTATTAATTAGATGACACACATTATTACACAGTATCAGAGGATACATACACAGATTCATGGTTATATTTATACAAAGGGATTATTTATGCGAACTGGAATACAGGTTATCTCTTTATCTGCACACTTAAACTATTTACACTAAGGGTTGATTATACTGGATTTGATAAGTATATATGATGAGTATAGATAGTACGCATTAATATACAGTATAAGAGGATACATATATAGATTTTTGGTTAAATATACACAAAGGTTTTTTTTTTTTTTTGGTTAAGCAGTGTTCATTATTGATATTTTCACAGAAGAATAGAGTCCCAGGGATTGGTTACCTATAAAACGGTCTGCCCAATCACAAACAATTGTTAAAATGAGAACTTCATGATTGGTAGATATCACCTGTTCAGAGAGTGTAGTCTGTGAGGATTGGCTACTAGTCATTAACTAGAAGTATAGCAGGAATAGAATCCTATCAACCAATCGGAATTCAAGGGACGCCATCTTGGATGACGTCACTTAAAGGAACCTTCATTCGAGAAGAGCCGTCGTAAGAAGAGGATGCTCCGCGCCGGATGTCTTGAAGATGGACCCGCTCCGCGCCGGATGGATGAAGATAGAAGATGCCGTCTGGATGAAGACTTCTCCCGGCTTCGTTGAGGACTTCTTGCCGCTTGGATGAAGACTTCTCCTGGCTTCGTTGAGGATGGATGTCCCGTCAGCAAAAACTGTAAGTGGATCTTCGGGGGTTAGTGTTAGGTTTTTTTAAGGGTTTATTGGGTGGGTTTTATTTTTAGATTAGGGTTTGGGCGGAAAAAGAGCTAAATGCTCTTTTAAGGGCAATGCCCATACAAATGCCCTTTTCAGAGCAATGGGTAGCTTAGGTTTTTTTAGTTAAGATGTTATTTGGGGGGTTTGGTTGTGTGGGTGGTCAGTTTTACTGTTGGGGGGTTGTTTGTATTTTTTTTTACAGGTAAAATAGCTGATTTCTTTGGGGCAATGCCCCGCAAAAAGCCCTTTTGAGGGCCATTGGTAGTTTATTGTAGGCTAGGGTTTTATTCTATTTTGGGGGGGCTTTTTTATTAGGTGTAATTAGTTTAAATATTTGATAATTTCTTTTTTATTTTGTGTAATTTAGTGTTTGTTTTTGTAATTTAGTTAATTGTAGTGTAAGGCTAGGTATTAGTGTAACTCAGGTTAGGTTTTATTTTACAAATTTGTATTTATTTTAGCTAGGTAGTTAGTAAATAGTTAATAACTATTTACTAACTAGTCTACCTAGTTAAAATAAATACAAACTTAGCTGTGAAATAGAAATAAAACCTAAGATAGCTACAATACAGATTAGGGGTTAATAAGTGTAATGTAGGTGGCGGCAATGTCGGGGGCAGCAGATTAGGGGTGTTTAGACTCAGGGTTTATGTTAGGGTGTTAGGTGTAAACATAACTTTTCTTTCCCCATAGGAATCAATGGGGCTGCGTTACGGAGCTTTACGCTCCTTTATTGCAGGTGTTAGGCTTTTTTCAGCCGGCTCTCCCCATTGATGTCTATGGGGAAATCGTGCACAAGCACGTAAAACCAGCTCACCGCAGCTCACCGCAGCGCTGGTATTGGAGTGCGGTATGGAGCCCAATTTTTCTTTACGCTGCAATATTGCCTGCTAACGCCGTGTTTTTGTAAACCTGTAATACCAGCGCTGTAGGGAGGTGAGCGGTTAGCACAGCGCCGCTCATAACGCAAAACTCGTAATCTAGTCGAATGTTTTTTACTATAACACAAGTATAGTTGTTTCTACCTTACCTCTCATTTCCCAATATTGGGCTATTTGTGCATTTATCCTGTTTTTGGACCATATCATTGGTAACACCTGGAGTGGGTGAGCTGATACGCCCTAACCTAAAATTATCAGTCTGCATCTACCAGCACATAGGTGTGCTATTGGACATTGTGAGTACCCATTTGGCATAATTATCTCCATTGTTCCATCTATTTGGTTGATCTACACATGTGGTTTCCTTTGTTGTCTTGACTCTCCATTACAGACACACCTGGCGGGGATATCCTGGAGTGGGTGCACTGACACACCATATTATGTCAGTCTGCTTCCATTAGCACATTGGGGTGCATATTTTAAATGTGAGCACCAATTTAGCTCGAGTGCATAAGCTTTGTCTTTTTTGATTTGGTGATTCTACACATGAGGCGCCCCTCTCTTCCTTCTATTTTCCAGTTTTTCCAGTATCTTCTGTGAAGAGGAGTGCAGCCATCATTCACACTGAGGACATAACTGATTTTGTGCACTATCATAGTGACTTTCAACATGGGACTTTGATATAATTGTATGTTAATAGGTACAAGTACCATATATTGAATGAACTGTGTATGTTGTTTTTTGAAGTTGTACAGTATATATATATAGTGTATGCGCCCTCTCTTACCTTTCATATTTTTGTTACATATAAAAAAGACTTTAAATAACTTTTTTTTAAATAAACTGCTAATAAGAGATTAGCAGTTCATAAATGTCATTATAGCCTCTATTGGTTGCTTAGGTTACAACGCTTCTATCTGATAAGATGAAGCAAAAAAAGGTTTATTATTAAGTGTCAGAAGAGGAGGCAAAATGCAAAAGACGACCTTCTCCATTTCCTTGTACAAATGCTAAGACATTTTTTAGAAATACCATATTGTCCCGAGTATAGGCCGCACTTTTTCCCCCAACTGCAAATCTTTAAATTAGGAATGCGGCCTATAATCAGATGCGGCCTATAATCGGATGTTATTTGCAGTTTTTGCAGCAGCGTGTGTGCTATGGGCAGTTGGATACTGGAGCGGAGCAGAGAGAAGAGGGGTAGACCGCAGCAGAGCGGAGTAGAACGCAGCAGTGAGGAGCGTAACAATCAGAGCTGCTATGGGCGTCTGGGGCTGGGCAGTGGGTAGACAGACTTGGAGATAGCAAAAAATGAAGAGGATCCCGGGTGTTAAAGTTAAAAGGTGAACTTTATTTATTTTCAGTAAAAACATCATATAGACCCAGGATCCTCTTCATTTTTTGTTACTGGGACCGCTGTTTAAATTTTATGGAGGTTGGTTCCTGTCGTTCAATAGACCTATTGGCAGAAATGGATTGCTCCAAGGGGCGTGACTGGGACTATCAATTACGATGATGTGGGACGCAGAGGATTGGCACAAGGAGTAGCGGCGGTCTGGGCTTGAAAGTGGGGAGAATATACGTATAGTAACGAGAATGGCTCAGATGTGGAAGCCTCGGATGACAAGGTATTTCCCCTAACTTATACATACATTCTCCCCGAACACCGAGTGCATAACCTGACTTACCCATACTCACGGTTCTCAGTCAGCATAACCCTCCTGAGTTTAGGACTAAATGGAGACATTACCGTGAGTTACAGTTTTTTAGACTTGGAGAAGGCTCAAGCTGACAGTGGAGCCTGGTCATGGTGCCTGGAAATTTTGCAGGGAGAGGACGAGAAATGTGGAGGTGAAAATTTAATTTTCTGTAAAATGGCACCAAACTTTAAGGGTGCGGCTTATAATCGGGTGCGGCCTATACTCAGCACAATACGGGGTAATTGATTTTTTTTATTTTAACACCACTTTAGTGTGCAGCCATTTACTTTTATTGAAATGGCCTACATTGCTGTAGCAGCTACTAGAATCCCATTAAAGTATTGTTGTAGTTTTGGTCCAGACAGACTCACTTGCATTGAGATTATACTCTGCAATTTCCATGTCAGGACCAGTGTTCACTTTTTACCATGGTACATATAGCATTTTATACATTTTTCAATCACATGTAAAATAAAAAAGAATGCACATATAAATTGGACATAAACACTAATATAAAAAAAGTACAAAAAAAAAAAAGTTCAGATTACATTGAATTTAATAAAGTACTCAATGTAATGGGATGTCAATGAAACACTTCATTTTTTTGTATTTTATTTTGTTATAGAGCGTTTTAAAAAAAATAACAAATAGGTAGACTTTTCATTCATATTTTTTTTTTTTTTGCAATATCAGCAAGTGGGCTGATCAAGGGGTTTTCTTGGATTTCAAGTCCTAGAAGGATACAGAAAAAATATATTCAGTCCAAGAAAATCAAGTTGCAGCATTGCTATTAAAAAAAAGAAGAATGGGTTTTTTTTAATTGTAATTTTATTTATTGATGTTTTTGAGTTAAGAGTATCCTCTGACTAAGGGCCATATAACGAGTGGAGCACTATTTGCGCTAGAAGTAAACTTTGTGCGAGCCAAAGTTAGAATATCACGTGTGCAATAACCTATTCCCCCATAGAAATCAATGGAGAAAAAAAGTGGACAATAAGCTAACCCCTACTCACACACTAACCCGAATGTATATTCTCAAGTGCACTAACCCAACATGCATTTTGTATGTGTTTTGTCGCACTTATTTGTTTTGCGAAACAGTTAGATAGAGTTCTGTAGAGGTGGTAATCATTCCAATGTAAATCGCAATTGCGCTCATGCATTTGCATTTGCTTTCAACTTGTAATATGTGCACAATTTAACATGCGCACAAATGAACCTGAAAACCCAATATCGCTCATGCGCAAACAATAGTGCTCCACTCGTAATCTGACCCTAAATGTTATGGATACACAAGGTAATAGTAAATCATTTTAAAAACTACCCACCGGTCCCTAAGCTGATCTTTTTATGACTTTTTAAATTTATCTTCATGCTGGGTATTATTAAAGGACAGTAAATCTTATTTTGTACAAATTACTATTTTAATTTCCCATTATTTTATAATTAACATTTTGAAAACTTCTAAATTTACTTTACAGTTTTCTCCCCTCGTTATTCACAAACCCTTTAGAACTGATTCTGATCTAATAAATATTATTTAATCTATTTAAAAAGGAGGGTGCTGATTGGAATTTGGCAGCTAATATAGCACCTTGGCTGCAAACATAATATTGTTTAACAATTGAAATGTATTCTTCTTCTAAGCACTGTACCTGTGAAATCTCAACAAGCATATTCATTGAAATCTGGCAGGCACACTAAATCTTTATAAAGTGTTTAAGAGTTCAAATATGTTTTGCGCTTGGCCAAAGACCATATGCCCATTCTCACAAGGCAAATATCACGTTTGTCATTCTCCTGAGCTGGATCCAGTCATCTTATAAATAGCTAATACAGTTTAAAGAAAATGAAAAAATAATAGTGGGTTAGTAGTTCACAGAATGCAGACAGTAATTCTTATATTTTTCAAATAGGTGTTAACACTATGGTTGATGCAATATTGTGTTTGGACAGTAGTCAAATGTAGCATTCATTTTTCATTGAACACAAAGGATTGCACCACTTGTTATGAGTTTGGAAAACAGAAGTCTAGATTTTGTCCACATATAAAAATCAGTGCTGATCTTAAAATTAAAGAATTCTTTTATTACATTCCTGTGTAAGAAGATGAGGAAAGAGAATAATCTTGAAAATATGAAAGAAATATGATGATAAATGTTAGTGTGGAGGATGAAAATACTTGTTTGGATAAAGAGATTTGTGTTGTTGGTCAAGGACAGTTGAAACAATGTGTCGGGCCGAGATTAATGTTATGACAAACATTGGTTTGAAAGGTTGGATCAATAACTGAACACTCCAATATCTAGAGCAACATTCCACTTGTAAACATAAAACATGTCCAAACATAAAAATTGAGCAAAACACTAAACAAACAGCATGTCAACCAATACAATGACATGTCCCTGATACAGGAGTTTCAGTGGTAAGGTTCTCATGTAAAAAAAAGAGTTTAAAGATATACATTATTGAATAGATATCCCAAAGTGAAACTGACAATAAGTAGCATTTACACAAAATAATATTCTAAGATAAAGAGTTACTTTGTGTATACTTAATGAAATAATACCATTTACAATAATACAAAAGGTAATTACTAAAAGGTTGCTATGTACATACACAATAAAGCAAGATTACCACAAATGCTTAATGTAGAGATTTACATCCCATTCTTTAAACCAAGGAAGTTGTTAAGAATAAATAAACACCACCTGTATACAGAAGGCTTTCCCTGACTCCACCCATAACAGGCCTAAACCTCCTTTGAATATTTTGTTTTCAAAGGGCAAGTTTACACAGCAAATGTTTTATAAACGCATAGGCATTTTGTCAAGTGTAACCCTGTTCCTTTATGGTTCAGCAGCATTATAGCATTAAGTGTAAGTTCTCAGTGTAAGTTGTTTAGAAATTCTTACCTGATATTATATAAAAGACTTGCTGTTTTCACATCTGATGAACTCGTTTACAAAGGACACACAAAGAACTTAATAAACTATTATTAGAGCATGTGCTTTTCCATCACTCTCTTGGGAAAAGCAGAAAACTGCTGTGCTCTGCTTAGGAGCTGCAGAACTTCTTAGTGGGACTTTAATTGGAGTTTCACAATGAGTAGTGAAAAAAATACATTCTCTAATGAATTAGGCCATTTCATTTTTGTACACGGTAATATATACACAATGCCTCGCAAAAGGATAAAGACCCCTTGAAAAAATAAAAAAAAAACTCTGGAATAATACAGACTCACATTTCCCAAACAAGCGGCTAGATTACGAGTTGTGCGTTAGGCTGAAAAAGCAGCCTTAACAGGTCCAAACGCTCTGGAATAATACAGACTCACATTTCCCAAACAAGTGGCTAGATTACGATTTGTGCGTTAGGCTGAAAAAGCAGCCTTAACAGGTCCAAACGCTGCTTTTTCCCTACCACTGCTATTACGAGTCTTGCAGGTTTAGGGGCACTGCACAAGTTTTTTGGCCTTACCGCAAAACGACTTACGTAAACTTCGTAAAGTCTTTTTTCTATGGGACTTCCATAGCGCCGGTATTACGAGTCTGTCCTGGGAGGCCAAAAAGTGAGCGGTACACCCTACCCCGTCAAGAGTCCTAACGCATTTAAAAGTCAGTAACATAAAACTCATAACTAAAGTTCTAAAAAGTACACTAACACCCATAAACTACCTATTAACCCCTAAACCGAGGCCCTCCCACATCGCAAACACTAAAATAAAAAATTTAACCCCTAATCTGCTGCTCCGGACATTGACACAACTATAATAAACATATTAACCCCTAAACTGCCGCACTCCCGCCTTGTAAACACTAGTTAAATATTATTAACCCCTAATCTGCCGTCCCTAACATCGCCACCACCTACCTACATTTATTAACCTTAAATTAATCCCTGGAAATTAATCCCGAAACGTTGCTGTTTTATTGTGTCCTGAAATAAAAGAATTTGTCATTTGGAGTGCTGTGGACATTATCATCTTTTGTGACTTCTGATAGGTGAATAGGCAGTTCACCGGTCTACACGAGCACCCACTTCATAGAAAGTGCTGTTCCACTCTACTTGTTTCCTACATTTATTAACCCCTAATCTGCCGCCCCCAACGTCGCCGCCACTATACTAAATGTATTAACCCCTAAACCTAAGTCTAACTCTAACCCTAACACCCCCTAACTTAAATATAATTTAAATAAATTGAAATAAAATTCCTATCATTAACTACATTATTCCTATTTAAAACCAAATACTTACCTGTAAAATAAACATTAAGCTAGCTACAATATAACTAATAGTTACATTGTAGCTATTTTAGGATTTATTTTTATTTTACAGGCAAGTTTGTATTTATTTTAACTAGGTAGAATAGTTATTAAATAGTTAACTATTTAATAACTACCTAGCTAAAATAAATACAAAAGTACCTGTAAAATAAAACCTAACCTAAGTTACAATAACACCTAACACTACACTATAATTAAATAAATTAACTAAATTAACAACAATTAAATAAATTAAATTAGCTAAAGTACAACCCCCCCCACTAAATTACAGAAAATAATAAACATATTACAAGATATTTAAACTAATTACACCTAATCTAATAGCCCTAGCATTGCCCCAAATAAATCAGCTCTTTTACCTGTAAAAAAAAAATACAAACAACCCCCCAACAGTAAAACCCACCACCCACACAACCAACCCCCCCAAATAAAATACTATCTAAAAAACCTAAACTCCCCATTGCCCTGAAAAGGGCATTTGGATGGGCATTGCATTGATTGGAACAGTCAATAGAATGCAAGCTCAATCCTATTGGCTGATTGGATCAGCCAATATGATTGAACTTCAATCCTATTGGCTGATTGCATCAGCCAATAGGATTTTTTCTACCTTAATTCCGATTGGCTGATAGAATTCTATCAGCCAATCGGAATCTAAGGGACACCATCTTGGATGACGTCACTTAAAGGAACCGTCATTCAGTAAGAAAACTTAGTTTGAAGAGGATGCTCCGCGTTGGATGTCTTGAAGATGGACCCACTCCGTGTCGGATGGATGAAGATAGAAGATGCCGTCTGGATGAAGACTTCTGCCCGTCTGGAGGACCACTTCGCCCGGCTTGGATGTAGACTTCTCCTGGCTTCGTTGAATGAAGACTTCTGCCCCTTCCTTGAGGATGGATGTCGGATCTTCAGAACAGTAAGTCGATCTTCAGGGGGTTAGTAATAGGTTTTTTTAAGGGTGCAATGGGTGGGTTTTATTTTATAGATTAGGGTTTGGGCTGCAAAATAGCTAACTGACCTTTTAAGGGCAATGTCCATCCAAATGCCCTTTTCAGGGCAATGGGGAGCTTAGTTTTTTTTAGATAGTATTTTATTTGGGGGGTTGGTTGTGCATGTGGGGTTTGTTTGTATTTTTTTTTTTTTACAGGTAAAAGCTGATTTCTTTGGGTCAATGCCCCGCAAAGGCCCTTTTTAGGGCTATTGATAGTTTAGTTTAGGCTAGGGTTTTTTTTTTATTTTGGGGGGGCGATTTTTTTTTATTTTGATAGGGCTATTAGATTAGGTGTAATTAGTTTAAATATCTTGTAATTTGTTTATTATTTTCTGTAATTTAGTTGTTTTTTTTTTTACTTAAGCTAATTTAATTTAATTTATTTAATTGTTGTTAATTTATTTAATTATAGTGTATTGTTAGGTGTTATTGTATCTTAGGTTAGGTTTTATTTTACAGGTACTTTTGTATTTATTTTAGCTAGGTATTTATTAAATAGTTAATAACTATTTAATAACTATTCTACCTAGTTAAATAAATACAAACTTGCCTGTAAAATAAAAATAAACCCTAAGCTAGCTACAATGTAACTATTTGTTATATTGTAGCTAGCTTAGGGTTTATTTTACAGGTAAATATTTAGTTTTAAATAGGAATAATGTAGTTAATGATAGGAATTTTATTTTGATTTATTTAAATTATATTTAAGTTAGGGGGTGTTAGGGTTAGGGTTAAACTTAGGTTTAGGAGTTAATACATTTAGTATAGTGGCGGCAACATTGGGAGAGGCAGATTAGGGGTTAATAAATGTAGGTAGGTGGCGGTGATGTTAGGGATGGCAGATTAGGGGTTAATAATATTTAACTAATGTTTGCGAGGCGGGAGTGCAGCGGTTTACGGGTTAATATGTTTATTATAGTGGTGGCGACGTTGGGGCAGCAGATTAGGGGTTAATAAGTGTAGGTAGGTTGTGGCGACATTGTATGCGGCAGATTAGGGGTTAATAAATATAATGTAGGTGGCGGCGATGTTGGGGGCAGCAGAATAGGGGTTAATAAGTGTAAGATTAGGGGTATTTAAACTCGGGGTTCATAAGTATAATGTAGGTGGCAGCGATGCCCGGAGCGGCAGATTAGGGGTTAATAAATATAATGCAGGTGTCGGAGATGTCGGGGGCAGCAGATTAGGGGTTAATAAGTGTAAGATTAGGGGTATTTAAACTCGGGGTTCATGTTAGGGTGTTAGGTGTAAACATAAAATGTGTTTCCCCATAGGAATCAATGGGGCTGCGTTACTGAGTTTTACACTGCTTTTTTGGCAGGTGTTAGACTTTTTTTCAGCCGGCTCTCCACATTGATTCCTATGGGGAAAACGTGCACGAGCACATACAACCAGCTCACCGCTGACTTAAAGGACCAGTCAACATTGTAGATTTGCAAAATTAACAAATGCATGATAAGACAATGCAATAGCACTTAGTCTGAACTTCAGATTAGTGGTAGATTTTTGTTAAATAAATTGCAAAGTTATGTTTATTTCCACTCCCCCTGTATCATGTGACAGCCATCAGCCAATCACAAGTGCATATACGTATATGCTGTGAACTCTTGCACATGCTCAGTAGGAGTTGGTAACACAAAAAGTGTAAATATAAAAATACTGTGCACATTTTGTTAATGGAAGTAAATTGCAAAGTTGTTTAAAATTGCTTGCTCTATCTGAATCATGAAGTTTAATTTTGACGTGAGTGTCCCTTTAAGCAGCGCTGGTATTGGAGTGCGGTAAGGAGCTCAATTTTGCTCAACGCTCAATTCTTGCCTTTTAATGCCAGGTTTGTAAAAACCTGTAATACCAGCGCTGTAGGTAAGTGAGCGGTGAGAGAAAACTGCACGTTAGCACCACTTAGCCTCTAAAGCAAAACTGGTAATTTGGCCGAATGTTTTTATTGCAAACTCTGCACTGAGTATATTTTAAAGACCAACCTCTAGATTTAGAGTTCTGCGGCCAAAGGGGTGCGTTAGCTACGCATGCTTTTTTCCCCCCGCACCTTTTAAATATCGCTGGTATTTAGAGTTCACAGAAGGGCTGCGTTAGGCTCCAAAAAGGGAGCGTATAGCATAATTTACCGCCACTGCAACTCTCAATACCAGCGGTGCGTACGGACATGGCCAGCTTCAAAAACGTGTTTGTGCATGATTCCCCCATAGGAAACAATGGGGCAGTTTGAGCTGAAAAAAACCTAACACCTGCAAAAAAGCAGCGTTCAGCTCCTAACGCAGCCCCATTGTTTCCTATGGGGAAACAATTCCTATGTCTGCACCTAACACCTTAACAAGTACCCCGAGTCTAAACACCCCTAACCATACACTTATTAACCCCTGCATATTTTTTTAACCCCTAATCTGCCGCTCCGTACACCCCCGCCACCTACGTTATCCCTATGTACCCCTAATCTGCTGCCCCTAACACCGCCGACCCCTATATTATATTTATTAACCCCTAATCTGCCGACCGGACCTCACCGCTACTATAATAAAGCTATCAACCCCTAATCCGCCTCACTAACCCTAAATAAATAGTATTAACCCCTAATCTGCCCTCCCTAACATCACCGACACCTAACTTCAAGTATTAACCCCTAATCTGCCGACCGGACCTCACCGCTACTCTATTAAATTTATTAACCCCTAAAGCTAAATCTAACCCTAACACTAACACCCCCTAAGTTAAATATAATTTTTATCTAACAAAATAAATTAACTCTTATTAAATAAATTATTCCTATTTAAAGCTAAATACTTACCTGTAAAATAAACCCTAATATAGCTACAATATAAATTATAATTATATTATAGCTATTTTAGGATTAATATTTATTTTACAGGTAACTTTGTATTTATTTTAACCAGGTACAATAGCTATTAAATAGTTAATAACTATTTAATAGCTACCTAGTTAAAATAATTACAAAATGACCTGTAAAATAAATCCTAACCTAAGTTACAATTAAACCTAACACTACACTATCAATAAATTAATTAAATAAAATACCTACAATTATCTACAATTAAACCTAACAGTACACTATCAATAAATTAATTACATAAAATACCTACAAATAAATACAAATAAAAAAACTAACTAAAGTACAAAAAATTAAAAAAGAACTAATTTACAAAAAAAAAAAAAATAATTTACAAACATTAGAAAAAGATTACAAAAATGTTAAGCTAATTACACCTACTCTAAGCCCCCTAATAAAATAACAAAGCCCCCCAAAATAAAAAAATGCCCTACCCTATTCTAAAATACAAATAGAAAAGCTCTTTTACCTTACCAGCCCTTAAAAGGGCCTTTTGCGGGGCATGCCCCAAAGAATTCAGCTCTTTTGCCTGTAAAAAAAACATACAATACCCCCCCAACATTACAACCCACCACCCACATACCCCTAATCTAACCCAAACCCCCCTTAAATAAACCATCTTCAATCTTCTTTCTTCCGGAGCCATCTTCTTTCAGCCAACGCAGATCCATCCTCTTCTACAGACGCCTACTCGCCGAATGACGGTTCCTTTAAATGACGTCATCCAAGATGGCATCCCTCGAATTCCGATTGGCTGATAGGATTCTATCAGCCAATCGGAATTAAGGTAGGAAAATTCTGATTGGCTGATGGAATCAGCCAATCAGATTCAAGTTCAATCCGATTGGCTGATTGGATCAGCCAATCAGATTGAGCTTGCATTCTATTGGCTGATCGGAACAGCCAATAGAATGCGAGCTCAATCTGATTGGCTGATTGGATCAGCCAATCGGATTGAACTTGAATCTGATTGGCTAATTCCATCAGCCAATCAGAATTTTCCTACCTTAATTACGATTGACTGATAGAATCCTATTAGCCAATCGGAATTCAAGGGATGCCATCTTGGATGACGTCATTTAAAGGAACCGTCATTCGGCGAGTAGGCGTCGGTAGAAGAGGATGGATCCGCGTCGGCTGGAAGAAGATGGCTCCGGAAGAAAGAAGATTGAAGATGCCGCTTGATAGAAGACTTCAGCCCGATGATGGACCTCTTCAGCGCCCGCTTGGATCAAGACTTCAGCCCGATGATGGACTTCTTCAGCGCCCGCTTGGATCAAGACTTCAGCCCAATGATGGACTTCTTCAGCCCCCGCTTGGGCTTGGATGAAGACTTCGGAGGCTCCTCTGGACGGATCGGTGATACCCGGCATGGTGAAGATAAGGTAGGGAGATCTTCAGGGGCTTAGTGTTAGGTTTATTTAAGGGGGTTTGGGTTAGATTAGGGGTATGTGGGTGGTGGGTTGTAATGTTGGGGGGGTATTGTATGTTTTTTTTACAGGCAAAAGAGCTGAATTCTTTGGGACATGCCCCGCAAAAGGTCCTTTTAAGGGCTGGTAAGGTAAAAGAGCTTTTCTATTTGTATTTTAGAATAGGGTAGGGCATTTTTTTATTTTGGGGGGCTTTGTTATTTTATTAGGGGGGCTTAGAGTAGGTGTAATTAGCTTAAAATTGTTGTAATCTTTTTCTAATGTTTGTAAATTATTTTTTTATTTTTTGTACTTTAGTTAGTTTATTTATTTGTAGGTATTTTATTTAATTAATTTATTGATAGTGTAGTGTTAGGTTTAATTGTAGATAATTGTAGGTATTTTATTTAATTAATTTATTGATAGTGTAGTGTTAGGTTTAATTGTAGATAATTGTAGGTATTTGTAGGTAGTTTATTTAATTAATTTATTGCTAGTGTAGTGTTAGGTTTAATTGATTTATTTTACAGGTCATTTTGTAATTATTTTAACTAGGTAGCTATTAAATAGTTATTAACTATTTAATAGCTAGTGTACCTAGCTAAAATAAATACAAAGTTACCTGTAAAATAAATATTAATCCTAAAATAGCTACAATATAATTATAATTTATATTGTAGCTATATTAGGGTTTATTTTACAGGTAAGTATTTAGCTTTAAATAGGAATAATTTATTTAATAAGATTTATTTTATTTCGTTAGATAAAAATTATATTTAACTGGGGGGGGCGGAGCCAACAACCAAGCAGTACAGACCTCTTTACACGGAGCTCCTCAAGCATAATACTCAAACAAGTCAATTTATGCATCAAAAAGAGACTTTTACACTTTGTGCCACATATAAATAGTGATGGGTCAACCCTCCATAGGTGGATGACCCCCTTTTCAGGTCCCTGACGGTGTTTAGATGAAGATTATACAGAAGGTGCCTCCGGGCCTGTGAAACGCTGCATGAGCAAGTTTGCTTTACTGTGTCACTCGTGGCTAACGACCTAGTTTACAGCCTACTATCAATAAGCAGCAGAGAAATTTCTCAATATGGATGAGACTTATCATAACGAATTGCTGGCATTACTTGTCACTCTGGATCAGAAAATGGACTCTCACTTTACTAACCTTACATCTATCTTAACAGCGCGCCCTAAACAGCAGCCGCTAAAGGAGAAGAAAATGGCGCCCATAGAGGAACAAGAAGTGCTGTGTACCTACTCGCAACCCCCTCTCACAGTGGGGGAGCCTAATTTATGTTCTCTAGCACTCTGTGAAGCTTTACCTATGAAGCAAATAAGAGCCTACTTTTGGCAGCAAGGACGTGGACACAACGCATCTCTCCCCTATGATCCAGTGATCGCTAATGTGCCCGAGAGTAAACAGTTACCAGTGAGGATGAATGAGGCCGGTTCTTCAATATGTGGTATGCTTCTGTCTGGTGGTCCGGGGATGACCGGCAGCTTTGTCTCACGTGTGGGATCCTTCCTGACGAGTGCTAAAGTGTCCCTTGCCTTGTGCACTTACCCGGTGCCTTTAGCTTCAGTGGCATGGATGCGGAGATTCTGCTCTCGCAGAGTACACTCGCCACATCCCTTGGACTCCGGTGGCAGAGGGCATGTCTGCTGACTTGCAATCTCTGAGGGTGTTGCTCACCAGTTTGGAGCGCTTGTGGGGAAATCAATTGGACCTCCTGATGGTGGATGATTGGACCGGAGATTCCAGACATCGAGGTAGATATCGGCAGAGCTGTGGGCGCTTTCTATAAGACTGCAGCTAAAACATTGGACAGCAGACTTTTCTCCTTCGGAAGGCACTTCTCTACCGGCTTAAACCCCCAGTTAATATGCCTCCGTTAGAATATGTAAATTGGCCAGTGTTGGAATCTTGGACTAACCCCTTAAGTTTGGCATCTCTCTGCACTGTCCTACTCCCTACAAATTAACATTAATAGCGACCTGTTTTAAATGTTTACTATGCTGTTAGTTCAGCAGCAGCAGAGACTTGTTGCTTATTATCAGAGTCTTGGTCGCATATAAATACTTAACAGTCTGACACCACAGACTGAGCTAGTACCTTAGTGATAATGTTCGGTAAGACAAGGTTCTTAGACGCTACTTTACACACTTGACTAGTTGTACCTTTTTGTTTCCATGCTAAATGTCTTCCTCTTTAGATGTGTTTGAGGTGCTGTCTGAGCAAGGTAATTGTTCTATAATTATATGTTCTGATTAGATATGTAGAAAATATATCTTCCCATGCTATTTTTCTCTGCCCATGCTATAATTGTGGTAATTGCTCATTGTTTGCTGTACATGACAGGACTTCAGAAAACATTTCTATTGGCTCTCTCACTCTGGACCAAATATTACAAAATGTTGTCTAACTAATACTTATACGTGACACTGTATTACTACCTTCTTTTTTATAGTGGAAAGGAGATATCTAGATACTATCTAGCTGATGTTAGTTTATTTTACTGCCTAGTTCACTACGTACTTTTTATTTAGAGATGTGTGCAGTTATAAGTTTTTAATGTGTTCTGTTTATTCATCTCAACTCCTGTCGGTGTGCACGTTAAACACTTTAAGGTTCCCATATATTTACTCAATTGAGATCTAGTATTATGCATGTCAGAGACAGAACCTTTATATCTTCTATACACCATGTATTTCTGCTTTGCTGAATATTTATATCTAAGACGTGTCAGGAGCTATGTTTAAGAGTTCTAAAGCTTATTTCATACTGGCACAATATGCTATATATCCTAAATCATACTGTGTAATGAGATTGCTGAACAGGTATACAATCTGACCTTACATATTGTCAGCTATATGCAAACAGATTCACATTTTTTATGTTTAATATATCTCTTAACATTTATGAGACTGCACATGTAGCCCCTGCATAAGGGGAGCATACCACATGAGCAATCTAGGAACAATTATGCACTTCGGATACTTCTCTGAGGAGATATCTTAGGCAACGTCAGGTCTCAACCTAGGAGGGACATTCTTAACTCCTACTAGCTTAGCTTTTCAGTTTAGAGTCTCACAGCTAACATATACAAATTTTTAAGTGAGTATTACCCTCTAGACATATATTATTGAGTCATGCTCAGATTTGTTTTTTAGTCTGCTATAACGATATAGGGTTCAATTATTTCCCCATCTTATTGTTTATTCTGTATTCACATGTTTATTATTTATGTTTGGATGGTTAAGTACATCTGCTTATATCTTATATTTGATGTGGTTATACTTAATTCATAGCTATATTAGTGCATTACTAGAAGACATGTGCCTTACCTAATGTTATTTATTCCATGGTTAAGTGATAGCTGCCTATAAGCTTGTTCACAAGAGTCTCATAGCTTCAATGTACTCATATATTTTTACAGCAGGACACGTGGTTTGAGATTAGGTCAATAGGTCCATTTACGTTGCAATTAGGTAGATACGCAAAACCGACTATAGCTGTATAACTTTCTTTCTCAGACCCATGCAGAATAATTACACTCGATGTAAGCTAATGTTTAATAGGTAGAGCGGCCTTAGGGCCCCTATATAGCTGCTCCTTATTGTGTTAAGATGTCACTGTATGTCACTGTATATCTCTAAGTAGCTTAACTCTCCATGGCACATCTAATTTGTGCTTACAATGACCCTGCTGACAGGCCTAAGGTCTCTATGATCGGGCACTCCTAAGTTCCCACCATGTACCCTATCCTACTTACATTTATACATGACTCCGCCCTCCACCCCCTCCCCTATGTGTATAGCGGTGCTTATCCACTGAATTTCCCCTTCCCCCTATTTACCTCGGCCCAAGAGTGGCTGATACATATGTTAATTCTCTGCAGGCTGATATCTTGGTCTCAGGTAATTTACTATTATACTGTGGAGATCATACGTCAATAATATAACATAAAATGAAGTTCTATCTTATCTCGCCTAAACTATTGTCTATCTTCATATTCAGATCTGATATGTATTTATATTGCTGCATGTGCATATTGCTTTTTCAATAATGCCTATGTATAGACAATGTATTACTCTCTTTGTTGTAACTTTGGCCTTAAGGCGAGTCTTGTTTGTCGATATATGCTTTAACTTCAATAAAAAATTATTAAAAAAAAAAAAAAAAATTATATTTAACTTAGGGGGGTGTTAGTGTTAGGGTTAGACTTAGCTTTAGGGGTTAATACATTTATTAGAGTAGCGGGGTGGTCCGGTCGGCAGATTAGGGGTTTATAAGTGTAGGTAGGTGTCGGCGACGTTGAGGGGGCAGATTAGGGGTTAATAAATATTATGTAGGTGTCGGCGGTGTTAGGGGCAGCAGATTAGGGGTACATAAGTATAACGTAGGTGGCAGCGGTGTGCGGTCGGCAGATTAGGGGTTAAATTTTTTTATTATAAAGGCCACTTCTCTCTGCTTATCCTCCTTGACCTGTCTGCAGCCTTTGACACTGTTGACCACCCTCTTCTGCTCCAAACCCTCTAATCCTTCGGCATCTGTGTTACAGCTCTCTCGTGGTTCTCTTCCTATCTGACTAACCGTACATTTAGTGTAGCCTTCTCCGGAACATCCTCTGCCCCGTTACCACTTTCTGTTGGGGTACCTCAAGGCTCTGTCCTTGGTCCCCTTTTCTTTTCAATCTACACGTCGTCACTAGGTTCCTTAATAAAGTCCCATGGGTTTCAATACCATTTGTATGCTGATGACACCCAAATCTACCTCTCTGTGGAAAGGAGATATCTAGATACTATCTAGCTGATGTTAGTTTATTTTACTGCCTAGTTCACTACGTACTTTTTATTTAGAGATGTGTGCAGTTATAGGTTTTTAATGTGTTCTGTTTATTCATCTCAACTCCTGTCGGTGTGCACGTTAAACACTTTAAGGTTCCCATATATTTACTCAATTGAGATCTAGTATTATGCATGTCATAGACAGAGCCTTTATATCTTCTATACACCATGTATTTCTGCTTTGCTGAATATTTATATCTAAGACGTGTCAGGAGCTATGTTTAAGAGTTCTAAAGCTTATTTCATACTGGCACAATATGCTATATATCCTAAATCATACTGTGTAATGAGATTGCTGAACAGGTATACAATCTGACCTTACATATTGTCAGCTATATGCAAACAGATTCACATTTTTTATGTTTAATATATCTCTTAACATTTATGAGACTGCACATGTAGCCCCTGCATAAGGGGAGCATACCACATGAGCAATCTAGGAACAATTATGCACTTCGGATACTTCTCTGAGGAGATATATTAGGCAACGTCAGGTCTCAACCTAGGAGGGACATTCTTAACTCCTACTAGCTTTTCAGTTTAGAGTCTCACAGCTAACATATACAAATTTTTCAGTGAGTATTACCCTCTAGACATATATTATTGAGTCATGCTCAGATTTGTTTTTTAGTCTGCTATAACAATATAGGGTTCGATAATTTCTCCATCTTATTGTTTATTCTGTATTCACATGTTTATTATTTATGTTTGGATGGTTAAGTACATCTGCTTATATCTTATATTTGATGTGGTTATACTTAATTCATAGCTATATTAGTGCATTACTAGAAGACATGTGCCTTACCTAATGTTATTTATTCCATTCTGTAATGTCCCTTTAAGACATTCCACTTCCACCTTTTCACCTGCCTATAAAACCTCACTTCCTGAGATCTACTTTGCTTGATTATTTTGTTTGTTCTGATTGGAATACTTCACAGAAATCAAGTCACTCCTGCTATCATCTCAAACTGAGTGATATTGAACTTTTGCTTATTTGAATTTAACCCTCAAAAAGGAACTTTCTAACTAATTGCTGCTTTCTACTAAAGACACTTAATCTGCACAGCCATCTGAATCCATTTCATAGATTGCCTGTCAGTCTCTCTCCTAAAGTGCAGCTCCACCACAGTATTACAGAGGATTTTCTCACATCTCCAGCTGCAGCTGATTCATTCACCTGCTTCGCTAGGACTTCAACTCACCTTCCTTCCGGAAGCTACAGAACAATCTCTCAGCCTGACCAGTACTGCAACTAGCCACTCAGCTCTCAGGAAGAACTCCAGTCTCACTCCTCCATTACAGCGTTCCATGCTGCAAGGGAAAGCCAAGCACAGGCTACCGCAAGTATAACTCTGCTAATCAGATTCTCTCAAGTTGTTTCTAGTTCATATTATCAACCGTACTTACTCAGTCTTTATATTAACAATTGATCTTATGCTAAAGAACTCTATTTTTGATCTAGCTATCCATATTTGCCTCTGTGAATTTATCAGACTTGCACACTTGTTTGTCTGAATAGAATCATATTTGTCTAGCAGCATTTCCTGTGAGTTCACTCTTAGCAAAACGCTTGAAGCATATTGCCAGGTTATAATTTGTATCTCTTGGCGTTTGCAACTAGCAACACACTACAATTCTAAAAGATACAATTTATCTTACATAATAATCAAGCCTTAAATATAAATATGGACTCCCAAGCCATAAAAACAGAGTTTGAAACCTTAAACCAAAAAGTTGATTATTTGGCAAGAGCGCTCACAGACTTACAAGCTGAGAACACTGCTTTAAAAAATGTTTATAAGGAAATAATAACTCCTAGAAATCTAGACCCTCCTGAACCACACATTAACCCTCCTGCAGTCTTTTCAGGAAAGAGGTCAGATTTCAGAGACTTCAAAAATTCTTGTTTGCTGCTTTTTTCTATGAAACCCCGCACTTATCATACAGAAAAAATAAAGGTGTGTACTGTTATTTCATACTTAACAGGGGAACCCAGGACCTGGGCTATTTGAATACAGAGTCATGCCCTTTGGCCTGTGCAATGCCCCAGGTACTTTCCAATATTTCATAAATGAAATATTTAAAGATCTCATTGATATATGCGTAATAATATACTTAGACGATATACTGATTTACTCCAGAACAACATCTGAACACATAAAACATGTTAGGTGGGTGTTGACACGTTTACGCGAACATAGATTGTTCGCTAAATTAGAGAAGTGTTTATTCCACGTGCATGAGATAAAGTTTCTTGGGTATATCATCACACCAGATAGGATTCAAATGGATCCAGAAAAATTATCTGCAATAAAAGATTGGCCACAACCTAAAACAGTGAGAGCTGTGCAACGCTTTTTGGGTTTTGCCAACTTTTATCGCAAATTTATATTCAACTTCTCAGCTATTGTGAAACCTCTGACCAATCTAACAAAAACTAATACAAAGTTCTTTTGGTCAACAGAAGCCGATGCATCTTTTAAACTCTTGAAAGAGAAATTTTCATCAGCACCCATCTTGTCAATCCCTGATCATACTTGTGAATTTATAGTAGAAACAGATGCATCAGACATTGGCATAGGAGCAATCCTTTCCCAAAGAACTAGTACAGATACTACGCTTCATCCAGTTGCCTACTATTCAAGAGTTTTGCAACCTGCAGAACTAAATTATACGATTGGCGACAAGGAACTGTTGGCCATTAAGACTGCTTTAGAAGTCTGGAGACATATCTTAGAAGGTACTAACAGACCATTCACAATATACAGTGATCATAAAAATCTTCAATATTTACGTCAGAGTAGAACCCTCTCGTCACGACAGGTCCGTTGGGCATTATTCCTTGACAGGTTTAACTTTGTAATAACATACAGACCAGGACCTTTAAATTCAAGAGCTGATGCTCTTTCATGTGTATATGAACAAAATCAAAAGACAGAACATAACATGTGTCTCATACCTCCAGACAAAATTATAGGTAACCTCACACCATTTGAAAACGATATCCTCAAAGCTCTTCAAACTGATGACATACCAGACATCTCACAACTACAAAAAGACAAAACAGGACTTTATACTTACCATGACAAGCTCTATATACCTACACTACTTAGGACTTATATCTTGCAACAATTCCATGATAACCCCCTTTCTGGACACCAAGGTATATATAAGACTAAGGAAGCAATTCAGAGATATTTTTGGTGGCCTAAGATGGCAGATGCCATTCAACAGTACATAGTATCATGTACAGTCTGTGCTAGAAATAAAACTCAGAAACTAAAGCCCATTGGACTACTCACACCTTTACCAATTCCGGATATTCCTTGGACAATAATTTCAATGGATTTTATAGTGGAATTGCCAGTATCTCAAAACCATAACACCATTATGGTGGTGGTCGACCATCTCACAAAATTAGCACATTTTGTTCCCCTACCGTCTTTGCCATCTGCAACTGACACCGCAGACGCATTCATAAAACATATAGTACGTCTCCATGGAATCCCTCAATCCATCATAACAGACCGAGGGACTCAGTTCACTTCACATTTTTGGAAAGCTTTATGTTCAGTTCTACGTATACGACCTAGATTAACAACTTCTTACCATCCTCAGGCTAATGGTTTAACCGAACGAATTAACGGGATTTTAGAACAGTATCTTCGTTGCTATATAACACATTTGCAAGACAATTGGTACTCTCTTCTCCCTCTAGCTGAATATTCATACAACAACTCAATATCAGCCTCGACTAAAGTCAGTCCATTCTATGCTACCTATGGTTACCACCCACAAAGCATTCCACTTTCGCGTATAGGTTCTACTTCACCAGCAGCCACTTCATATCTCATCAATCTCCAGGACTCTCTTATCTTACTAAAGGAACATCTACAGGTTGCCAAAGCCTCGCAGAAACATTACTACGATTTAAGACACAGAGATAGTCCGAATTACAAATTAGGTGATTTGGTATGGCTATCCACGAAATATCTGAAATTATCTGTTCCTTCAAGGAAGTTGGCTAACCAATACATTGGCCCCTTTCCTATAAATAAGATACTCAATCCAACCTCTGTGACCCTACAACTGCCACCTAGATACAAGGTGCATCCCACGTTTCATGTGTCTTTGCTGAAACCATATACATCCAGCACCTTTAGGGGCAGGCCGAAAGAACCACCTCCGCCCATTCACTTGGATGACCATGACGAATTTGAGTTGGATTCTATACTCGACTCCCGTATGTACCGTGGTCATTTGGAGTACCTCATCCGTTGGAAGGGCTACGGTCCTGAGGAGGATTCCTGGGTACCAAGGTCTCATGTTCATGCTACCCGTCTCTTGGATGCTTTCCATAGGCGTTATCCTGCTAAGCCTGCATCCTCGGAGCGGATGCTTTGAGGGGGGGGATCTGTAATGTCCCTTTAAGACATTCCACTTCCACCTTTTCACCTGCCTATAAAACCTCACTTCCTGAGATCTACTTTGCTTGATTATTTTGTTTGTTCTGATTGGAATACTTCACAGAAATCAAGTCACTCCTGCTATCATCTCAAACTGAGTGATATTGAACTTTTGCTTATTTGAATTTAACCCTCAAAAAGGAACTTTCTAACTAATTGCTGCTTTCTACTAAAGACACTTAATCTGCACAGCCATCTGAATCCATTTCATAGATTGCCTGTCAGTCTCTCTCCTAAAGTGCAGCTCCACCACAGTATTACAGAGGATTTTCTCACATCTCCAGCTGATTCATTCACCTGCTTCGCTAGGACTTCAACTCACCTTCCTTCCGGAAGCTACAGAACAATCTCTCAGCCTGACCAGTACTGCAACTAGCCACTCAGCTCTCAGGAAGAACTCCAGTCTCACTCCGCCATTACAGCGTTCCATGCTGCAAGGGAAAGCCAAGCACAGGCTACCGCAAGTATAACTCTGCTAATCAGATTCTCTCAAGTTGTTTCTAGTTCATATTATCAACCGTACTTACTCAGTCTTTATATTAACAATTGATCTTATGCTAAAGAACTCTATTTTTGATCTAGCTATCCATATTTGCCTCTGTGAATTTATCAGACTTGCACACTTGTTTGTCTGAATAGAATCATATTTGTCTAGCAGCATTTCCTGTGAGTTCACTCTTAGCAAAACGCTTGAAGCATATTGCCAGGTTATAATTTGTATCTCTTGGCGTTTGCAACTAGCAACACACTACAATTCTAAAATATACAATTTATCTTACACATGGTTAAGTGATAGCTGCCTATAAGCTTGTTCACAAGAGTCTCATAGCTTCAATGTACTCATATATTTTTACAGCAGGACACGTGGTTTGAGATTAGGTCAATAGGTCCATTTACGTTGCAATTAGGTAGATACGCAAAACCGACTATCGCTGTATAACTTTCTTTCTCAGATCCATGCAGAATAATTACACTCGATGTAAGCTAATGTTTAATAGGTAGAGCGGCCTTAGGGCCCCTATATAGCTGCTCCTTATTGTGTTAAGATGTCATTGTATGTCACTGTATATCTCTAAGTAGCTTAACTCTCCATGGCACATCTAATTTGTGCTTACAATGACCCTGCTGACAGGCCTAAGGTCTCTATGATCGGGCACTCCTAAGTTCCCACCATGTACCCTATCCTACTTACACTTATACATGACTCCGCCCTCCACTCCCTCCTCTATGTGTATAGCGGTGCTTATCCGCTGAATTTCCCCTTCCCCCCTATTTACCTCGGCCCAAGAGTGGCTGATACATATGTTAATTCTCTGCAGGCTGATATCTTGGTCTCAGGTAATTTACTATTATACTGTGGAGATCATACGTCAAAAATATAACATAAAATGAAGTTCTATCTTATCTCACCTAAACTATTGTCTATCTACATATTCAGATCTGATATTTATTTATATTGCTGCATGTGCATATTGCTTTTTCAATAATGCCTATGTATAGACAATGTATTACTCTCTTTGTTGTAACTTTGGCCTTAAGGCGAGTCTTGTTTGTTGATATATGCTTTAACTTCAATAAAAAATTATTAAAAAAAAAAAAAAAAATTATATTTAACTTAGGGGGGTGTTAGTGTTAGGATTAGATTTAGCTTTAGGGGTTAATACATTTATTAGAGTAGCGGTATGGTCCGGTCGGCAGATTAGGGGTTTATAAGTGTAGGTAGGTGTCGGCGACGTTGAGGGGGGCAGATTAGGGGTTAATAAACATTATGTAGGTGTCGGCGGTGTTAGGGGCAGCAGATTAGGGGTACATAAGTATAACGTAGGTGGCGGCGGTGTGCGGTCGGCAGATTAGGGGTTAAAATTTTTTATTATAAAGGCCACTTCTCTCTGCTTATCCTCCTTGACCTGTCTGCAGCCTTTGACACTGTTGACCACCCTCTTCTGCTCCAAACCCTCTAATCCTTCTGCATCTGTGACACAGCTCTCTCGTGGTTCTCTTCCTATCTGACTAACCGTACATTTAGTGTAGCCTTCTCCGGAACATCCTCTGCCCCGTTACCACTTTCTGTTGGGGTACCTCAAGGCTCTGTTCTTGGTCCCCTTTTCTTTTCAATCTACACGTCGTCACTAGGTTCCTTAATAAAGTCCCATGGGTTTCAATACCATTTGTATGCCGATGACACCCAAATCTACCTCTCTGCACCAGACCTACCTCCTTCCTTACTAACCCGTGTCACTAACTGTCTTTCTCACATCTCATCTTGGATGTCCTCTCACTACCTTAAGCTAAATCTCTCCAAAACTGAACTCCTTATTTTTTCCCCTTCTTCCAATGTCTCCACCCCCAAAATTTCTATAACTGTTGATAATTCCATCATTACCCCTACCCCGCACGCCTGATGTCTTGGGGTCACACTTGACTCAGATCTTTCCTTCACTCCTCACATTCAGTCCTTGGCTAAAGCCTGCCGCTTCCACCTTAAAAACATTGCTAAAATTAGACATTTCCTTACACAAGATACAACCAAGATTTTAATCCACTCTCTCATCCTTTCCCGCCTCGACTACTGCAATTCCGTCCTCTCTGGTCTACCTAGCTGCCGCATAGCTCTTTTACAATCCATTATGAATGCCTCTGCCAGGCTCATCTTCCTTACTCGTCGCTCTTCATCTGCTGCACCTCTCTGCCAATCCCTTCACTGGCTTCCTCTTGCCTCTAGGATTAAACATAAAATCCTCACCATAACATATAAAGCTCTCAACTGCACTGCTCCCCCCTACATCTCAGAACTTGTCTCTAGATACTCTCCCTCCCGACCCCTTCGATCAGCTCAGGATCTTCTCCTCTCCTCCTCTCTTGTTACTTCCTCACATTCACGTTTACAGGACGTCTCCAGACTGGCCCCCATCTTGTGGAATTCCCTGCCTCGCTCCATAAGACTCTCCCCTAGTTTTAACAGCTTCAAGCACTCCCTAAAAACTCTACTATTCAGGGATGCATACAACCAACACTAACCTTTCCTAACACCATTGCTTTCCCCTTGAACCCCTTAGATTGTAAGCCTATGGGCCCAGCTGTTTACAGATCGCTTCATAAGAGCCGACTACAGCAGTGAAAATCTCGGCAGGGCCCTCTACCCACTTGACCCCTACATAGCTATCCTGTTCACCGACTACGTTTACAGCGCTGCAGAATCTGTTGGCGCTCTACAAATACCTGATAATAATAATAATAATAATTTTTGTAAATATTTTATTATATCTTTTCCTGTGAGAACACTGAAGAAATGACACTTTGCTACAATGTAAAGTAGTGAGTGTACAGCCTGTATAACAGTGTAAATTTGCTGTCCCCTCAAAATAACTCAACATTAATGTCTAAACCGTTGGCCACAAAGTGAGTACACCCCTAAGTGGAAATGTCCAAATTGGGCCCAATTAGCCATTTTCCCTCCCCGGTGTCATGTGACTCAGTGTTACAATGTCTCAGGTCTGAATGGGGAGCAGGTGTGTTAAATTTGGTGTTACCGCTCTCACACACTCTCATACTGGTTACTGGAAGTTCAACATGACACCTCATGGCAAAGAACTCTCTGAGGATCTGAAAAAAAGAATTGTTGCTCTACATAAAGATGGCCTAGGCTATAAGAAGATAGCCAAGACCCTGAAACTGAGCTGCAGCACGGTGGGCAAGACCATACAGGACAGGTTCCACTCAGAACAGGCCTGGCTATGGTCGACCAAAGAAGTTGAGTGCACGTGCTCAGCATCATATCCAGAGGTTGTCTTTGGGAAATAGACATATGAGTGCTGCCAGCATTGCTGCAGAGGTTGAAGGGGTGGGGGGTCAGCCTGTCAGTGCTCAGACAATACGCCGCACACTGCATCAAATTGGTCTGCATGGCTGTTGTCCTAGAAGGAAGCCTCTTCTAAAGATGATGCACAAGAAAGCCCACAAACAGTTTGCTGAAGAGAAGCAGACTAAGGACATGGATTACTAGAACCATGTCCTGTGGTCCAATGAGACCAAGATAAACTTATTTGGTTCAGATGGTGTCAAGCGTGTGTGCCGGCAATAGGGATGGGCGAATGTTTCGCAACATTTGAAAAATGAAACTATTTTTAACACATTCGTTTGTTCGAATCGAATTTCGAATGTTTACATAACATTCTAACATTCGATTTTCGAATGTTCGGCTTTGAATTTTACAATTACATTCGAAAATATTAATTTAGAAAAATTCAAATTTATATTTGTAATAGTATTTCTAATGCTTTCTTTAAATGTAATATTCGAATTATGCAATATTTGAATTCGAAATATTGGAATTGATATGTTTGTAATAGTATTTCTAATGCTTTCTTTAAATGTAATATTCGAATTATGCAATATTCTATATAGAAACATTCGAAATTATATATTTGTATCTATTATGTATCAATTTACTAGATTCCCTCCCTACCACATGAACTATTGAACTTCTGAATAGTATTTGTTTAATAGAATGTTAAATTCGAAATTTCGAATGTGAACATTCGATATAATTATAAACATTCAATTTCGAAAGTGACATTCGAAAACTGTAAATAGCATTCGATTATAGAATTTTTAAGAATATTTGTTCTTATCAACATTCGGATTTATAATTCAAATTTCGGTAATAACATTCGTTCTAACATTCAAATTCAGAAATTTACACATTCGCCCATCCCTAGCTGGCAGCCAGGTGAGGAGTACAAAGACAAGTGTGTCTTGCCTACAGTTAAGGATTGTGGTGGGAGTGTCAAGGTCTGGGCCTGCATTAGTGCTGCAGGAACTGGGGAGCTACAGTTCATTGAGGGAACCATGAATGCCAACATGTACTGTGACATACTGAAGCAGAGCATGATCCCCTCCCTTCAGAGAATGGGCTGCAGGGCAGTATTCCAACATGATAACGACCCCAAACAGACCTCCAAGATGACCACTGCCTTGCTAAAGAAGCTGAGGGTAAAGGTGATGGACTGGCCAAGCATGTCTCCAGACCTAAACCCTAAAACCCACGGAATGTGGGGGAGTGCAAGGTCTTTAACATCCACCAGCACTGTGATGTCGTCATGAAGGAGTGGAAGAGGACTCTAGTGGCAACCTGGTGAACTCCATGCCCAAGAGGGTTAAGGCAGTGCTGGAAAATAATGGTGGCCACACAAAATACAAAATATTGACACTTTGGGCTCAATTTGTACATTTCCACTTAGGGGTGTACTCACTTTTTTCCCAACGGTTTAGACATTAATGGCAGTGTGTTAAGTTATTTTGAGGGGACACCAAAGTTACACTGTTATACAGGCTGTACACTCACTACTTTACATTGTAGCAAAGTGTCATTTCTTCAGTGTTGTCACATGAAAAGATATAATAAAATATTTACAAAAATGTGAGAGGTGTACTCACTTTTGTGAGATACTTTTTATATATATATATATATACATATACATGTCTAAATAGGGGTATTTATGCATTTATGCATTGTATGTATATATATATATATATATATATATATATATATATATATATATATATATACTCAAGCTAATGTTACAAAAATAAAAAAATTTAAATTAAAAATAAAAATAAACAAAGCTATCCAAAATAAAAAAATTTAAACCTAAACTAATACCCATATAAAAATAAAAAATCCAATACTAAACTACCAATAGCCCTTAAAATGGCCTTTTATAGGGCATTGCCCTAAGTTAAACAGCTCTTTTACTTAAAAAAATGATCAATTACCCCCTAACAGTAAACCCCCCACCCAACAAACCCCCCATAATAAAAAAACCTAACACTAAAAAACCTAAGCTACCCATTACCCCTAAGGGGTATTTGTATGGGCATTGCCCTTAAAATGGCATTCAGCTCTTTTACTGCCCTTAAAGGGGCAATCAGCTCTTTTAAAGCCCAATAAATCCTAAAACTAAGCCCCAAATAGGTACTCACCATTCCTGAAGTACGGCAGAGAAGGTCTTCTTGCAGGCGGCTCCATCATCTTCTATCTTCATCCGAAAAAAAAGCGGCGCGGAGCGGAGATACGGAACGGCCTTCCACGATGCACGGATCTGGAGCAGCCAATAGGCTCTCATCCTATTGGCTGATTTAAATTTGAAGAATCAAATCAGCCAATTGGAATGCAGGGTATGCCATTTTGAAATGGCAACCTTGCATTGAAGCTTCATATAAAGAGGATGCTCCTCGCTGGATGTCTTCGCTGCTCCACTCCGCACCGCCAGGATGAAGATAGAAGATACCCCCACAATGGATGAAGATGTCGCAGCCTGGATGAAGACTTTTCGCCGCCTTGATGTCCGGACTTCAGCAACCGTGAGTAGATATTCTAGGGTTAGTGTTAGGTATTTTTTTTATTTTTTGGGGTGTTTTTTTTTTCAGATTAGGGATTTGGGCTTTTGAAAAAGAGCTAAATGCCCTTTTAAGGGCAATGCTCATACAAATGCCCCTTTAGGGGCAATGGGTAGCTTAGGCTTTTTTTAGAATTAGGTTTTTTATTTTGGGGAGTTTGTTGGGTGGTGGGTTTTACTATTGGGGGACTTTTTTACAGGTAAAAGAGCTGTTTAACTTAGGGCAATGCTCTACAAAAGGCCCTTTTAAGGGCTATTGGTAGTTTATTGAAGACTAGGGGGTGTTTTTATTTTGGGGCAGCTTTTTTATTTTTATAGGGCTATTAGATTAGGTGTAATTGTTTTTATTTTTGATAATTTCGTTAATTATTTTTTGTAAGCTTAGTGTTTTTTATTTGTCATAATTTAAGTGTTTATTATTTTTTTGTAATTTTTTTTATTAGTTTTTTCCTAGTGTTTTAATTTTAAATTAAAGTTAGGGGGGTGTTAGGTTTAGGGGTTAATAGTTTAATTTAGTGTTTTGCAATGTGGGGGGCTGGCAGTTTAGGAGTTAATAGGTTTATTTAGTGGCAGAGATATGGGAGACCGGAGGTTTAGGGGTTAATAGGTTTATTTAGTGGTGGAGATGTGGGAGGCCGGAGGTTTAGGGGTTAATAACTTTATTATAGTGTCAGCGATGTCGGGGAGCAGTGGAATAGGGGTTAATAGCTTTAATATAGTGGCGACGATGTCGGGGAGCGACAGAATAGGGAATAATATTTTTTATTAGTGTCGGCGATGTTGGGAGTGGCAGATTATGGGTTATTACATTTATTTAATAGTCGCGGAATAGGGGTTAATAAGTTTAATATAGTGTTTGCGATGCAGGAGGGCGGTGGTTTAGGGGTTAATAGGTAGTTTATGGGTGTTAGTGTACTTTGTAACACTTTAGTTATGAGTTTTGTGAAACATTTTTGTGGCGTAAAACTCATAACTACTGGTTTCAGATGGCAGTATTAGTCGTTGTAGGGTTACTTCTTTTGTTCCTTAGCTCTGCTCTGGCTGATAAGGGTGCGGCACACGTTTTCTTCAGGGCCCTGGGGTGACCACTGAAATCACACACACATGCAACTGAGTGTTTTCACAAGAGTCCCCTTTATTGAAGAACACACAAAGAATTTATAGTGATGTATACGTCATACATGAGGTCACAGGAAATATATAAAAAACGTAGTTAACTTCACATCTGCATAAGGGGCCCACAGGAAATAAGAATGTTGTTATAGCACATAACAGAATATGCCCATATAACCATTTGAAGAGAGGATGCTATATTAGAACCATATGTTACAACAAAAAGAAACTTGTGGAATGCTGCATTGAGATTGAGATACTGTGTGCTGCATTATATACATTTGATACTAGATTTAAGGCTACCCTCAATATGCTTAATATGTGAGATTCAAATTACCCATATAACATAATATATATAATATATATATATATACACATACATATACATATATACATATATATATACGCACATATATACATACACACATATATACATACACACATATATACATACACACATATATACCCATCAGTCGTGTCGGTATAGAGCATAACGCAAGCATTTTAGCCTCACCGCACAACCTGTACTGTAATACCGGCGCTATGAAAATCCCATGCAAATCGTCATTTTTTTTGAGTTGCGGAATGGACGTTTCATTACAGGCTAAAATGCTTGCCGTATAGCTATACCAACACGACTCGCAATGGCTGCGTTACTGCTTTTACGCTGAAATTGCCATTTTTCAGCGTTAAACGCCGTAACACAAAACTCGTAATCTAGGTGTTAGTTATTTGCGTCATGGGGGTTGGCAGTTAAGGAGTTAATAGGTTAATTAGGTTTATTGGGATGTGGGGGTTTGGCGGTTTGGGGTTAATAGGTTAATTAGGTTTATTGTGATGTGGGGGTTCGGTGGTTTAGGGGTAATTAGGTTTATTGCGATGTGGGGGTTGGCGGTTTAGGGGTTAATATTTTAATTATGTTATTTGCGTTGTTTAATTTTCGGATTAGGGGTTAATTACTTTATTATTTTGGGATGTGGGGGTTGGCGGTTTAGCTGTTTGTTAATACTTTATGGGGGAGGTTAGGGTTTTTTTGTTATACTTCGTGCGGGCGTTTAGGTTTTTTGCTATATCTTGCGGTTGGTTACGTGTTTTTTTTAAATTTCTTGCTGGTGGTTACGTGTTTTTTTTTGTTATTTTGTGCGGGAGGTTACATGTATTTTCTTTAAGGCTTTGTTTGCCTACGCTGCAACCAGGTGGATTCTTTTGGCTGTGCACACAGCTAGCATTTCTTTGAGGATGCGTGCGCAACTGGCGACGGCGACAGACGTGTTACAAATGCGATTATAGTATAGATATATACTGTATGTGTGTAAATAAAAAACCCTGTTGTCTGACAGAGCAGGAGCGAGCTGCACTTAGTGCTATGGCGCGGTCGGGCCAGGCTGTGACTATACAGCTGGCCCGATGCGCTGTTTGAAAAAAACAGACCCGCTTAGCAGATCACAGAGAGCGGGTCTTTAAAACAGCAGGTTTTTTTAAAAATTCAAAGGGGAGATTTTGTTTCATAAAGATTGCGCTAATATAATGTGCAGAATTATATAACATTATTTTTTAAGGTTTACTGACACTTTAAGTACATCCTATAGGATTCTGAACCCTGCCACTTTCTACACAATGACCAGTGCAGTAACTCATTAGTTTTACATAATCAACAAATACTGTACATGATAAAAAGGCAATGCAATAGCACTTAGTTTGAACTTTAAAGGGACAGTCAACACAAAAATGGTTATTGTTTAAAAAGATTGATAATGCCTTTACTAGCAATTCACCAATATTGTTATACTAATATACTTTATAACTTTAAACCTCTACATTTCTGCCTGCCTCTAAGCTACTCAAGACAGCCTCTTATTGCATGCATTTTTATTAGCTTTTCACAACAGTTCATGTGAGCCATATAGATAACATTGTGCTTACGCCCGTGGTTTGTGCACAACACAGCACTAATTGGTTTACATGCAAATAAATAGATAATAAATAAAAATTCATGTGATCAGAGGGCTGTCAGAAGAGGCTTAAAGGGACATTAAACCCAACATTTTTCTTTCCTGATACAGATAGATTATACATTTTTAAACAACTTTCCAATTTACTTCTGTTATCAATTTTGCTTAATTCTCTTGTTATCATTTATTGAAGAAACAGCAATGTACTCTTGGGAGTTAGCTGCACACATTTGTAAGCCAATGAAAATGGGCATACAAGTTTAGCCCCCAATCAGAAGCTAGCTCCAAGCTCCTGAGCCTATCTATATCATTTTCAACAAAGGGTATTATGAGAATAAAGTAAATAAGATAATATAAGAAAATTGGAAAGTTGTTTAAAATTGTATGTTCTAACTTAAGCATATAAGAAACATTTTGGGAACAAAAATAAAAATATATATTTAGCAGCGCTAAACGTGGTCCTATAGCTCCTAGAGAGATGGGTCCCTAGCTACCCAGATGGGAAAGGTGGAAATAAATATATTCTAAAGGAGCGCCTAATGAGTCTTAGGCAAGGAGTAGGCTGACTAATGAAAGTTAGATACTAGAGTTCCTATTCTAAAATATAAACATATGTGATAATAAACATATATAACAGAGTATAAATTTATTACATTTATGTTATAAAAATATGTGACATTGTTATCACAAAAAGGTGCATGGATCCATGACCATCAGGACCATCTTTAACACAGGGCAAAAGGGGCAGCTGCCCTGGGCCCAGTCTCTATTGAGGGGCCCAAGAGTCCTAAAAAAAAAAAAAAATATTTTTTATTTTTTTTATGGTTCATACCAGACTGCTGATGTGACATGGGGAACACACACATTCAGTCCTAATACTGTCACAGTCAAAAGTACTCTGCTTATATTTTTTTTAAAAAACCTGTGCCAGACCGTGCCGGTGTCATGTGACATGCCAAGCTAGTGCCATGTGCTGTTTTATATGTGCACTGTGCAGCACTGAATGCAAAGCTCTAACTCGGCATCCAGCCATTTCCCACTGCATCAGAAAAGGTCCTACTGTGGTTACCACTGTTACCAGGTAACTGCTCTGGTGGTGGGGATTCTTTCTGGGTAGGGCTGACTGTAGGCGCATGCAGCAGAAAGCTGGAGCGGCAGGCACATGAGGATTTGAGCATCTGTGCAGCTGCATACACTGCTCTCTTCAGTCTTGAGGCTGTGTGACTCATCTCACACTGTATCCATGCAGCCTTGGACAGACAGCATCATGTCTACTGGTCCCCTTAGCCCTGCTCTTTCTGCTGTGGCCCTAAGATCAACTAACTGAAGTTTGTTAGGGGAATAGTGCTTTGTAGAAAGGTGTCAGTGGGAAGAATAAGTGAGTGCACACACGCCCCTCCCCATGCAGCATTGTCTAGTTCAGGGTGAGAGGGAACTTGTTCCTAGCAAAGAAGCTACATGTGCTGGTGTGGCTGATGTATAGCGTCATGCTGATACTTCACCCATTAATGTAAGGTTTATTTTTATAGTTTTTATTTTCTCTCTGTCTCAGATTTTACAGCTTCCCATAGTAGTTCTGCTGTTCCAGTCAGTAAACTTATATTTGTCTGCACCTCCATGCTTCCTCCTTTACCTTGCTTTGCTCCCGTTGGCTGCCCTAAATCTCTTTAACCAGCTAACCTCACACCAGAATCACATTTAAAAGAATATTAAATGAATCCACGGTGGAGGAATTTATATATTTATTTACTTATTAGTTCTGCTTAGGTCCAGTTTCACATATTGCAATTTTTTTTAATTTTTTTTTTTTTTTTAAATGATTAGCCCAGCAGTGGATGATCCACCGCAGGGCTAATAATACAAAAAATTGATTTAGTTGTTTTTTTGGGATGTTGGGGTGGAGAGCGAAATTGCATGGGGTGGGGGGCCCAAGAAAATGTTTGCCTAGGGTCCAATCAATATTAAAGACAGCCCTGATGACCATGACCATTAAAAAAACTCTAAAAAAACTTAAAAACAGTAAAAATGAAAATAACAATGAGGAGATGTACAATAGGAAATCACAAATAAATAATGTATAAATGAAATGACAATGAGGTATTCAACAAGGTATTTCAACAGATAAATGAATGAGTGTTAGTTCATCAATTGAACATTAGTTCATCGAAATAAGTATGTTATAGTCCTCTGTCTGGTAGTAGATCCTGGTTCGGAAAAAGTGCAAAAAATGTGGCCACAAATAATGAAAAGCAAAAAATTTCTAAAAAAGTAAAAATTAAAAAATTAATGATAAACAAGTGTACAAAATTGTGCTTTGATTAGTGTAAAAATAATAATTAAGATCAATATGTGAAGAAAAATATATGTAAATGTGAAACTCGAAATGCCAATGTGGTATAAAAAATAAGTGTATGGATGTGGAAAAAAATGTGAAAAATTATATGAAAAAATATATAATCAAAAATACAATAATAGGTGATACACCATATGGTTCCTACAAAAATCCAATATAGTGAAATGATATAATTCCTACGAAAATCCAAAGTGGGCAAAAGTGAGTTCCTTAAAGGGACAGTAAACCTTAAAAATAATGTTATATAATTCTGCACATAGTGCAGAATTATATAACATTATTTAAGTGCTATAGTTCTAAACGCCTTTTTTAGCTTTTAATATGTAAAAATTATGGCGCTTTTACAGACCCGCTCTCTGCTCTCTGCTGAGCGGGTCTGTAATATTCAGTCAGCGCATCGGGCCAGCTGTATAGTCACAGCCCGGCCCGACCGCGCCATAGCACTAAGTGCAGCTCGCTCCTGTCACAGGAGCGAGCTGCACTTAGTCTTATGGCGCGGTCGGGCCGGGCTGTGACTATACAGCTGGCCCGATGCGCTGACTGAATATTACAGACCCGCTCAGCAGAGAGCAGAGAACGGGTCTGTAAAAGCGCCATAATTTTTACATATTAAAAGCTAAAAAAGGCGTTTAGAACTATAGCACTTAAATAATGTTATATAATTCTGCACTATGTGCAGAATTATATAACATTATTTTTAAGGTTTACTGTCCCTTTAATGGAAATCATAATCCAAAGTTTTCCTATGTGTTTGTAGAAAATATAAGAAACATTTTGGGTTTCATGTCCCTTTAAATACAAGGTAATCACAGAGGTAAAACGTATTTTAATATAATCATATTTTCCATGCAAAGCTGGGGAATGGGTAATACAGGGATTATCTTTTTTTTTAACAATAAAAAAACTTGAGTTGACTGTCAATTTTAATAAGTAGTAGATTTTTTTCAAATTTCAAACTTATGTCTATTTCGACTCCTCCTGTATCATGTGACAGCCATCAGCCAATCACAAATGCATACACATTAATACTGTGAATTCTTGCACATGCTCAGTAGGAGCTAGTGACTCAAAAAGTGTAAATATAAAAATGTAATTGGAAAGTTGTTTAAAATTGCATGCTCTATTTGAATCATAAAAGTTTAATTTTGGCTTGAGTGTCCCTTTATTATCAAATTATCTAATTATCTACAGCAAAGAAAGAAAAATATACTCCTGCACTGATCTACCTATCACTGTGTAGGCTGTTTCTGGGTTATTTGTTCTGGATGCAAGTTACACTACATTCAATCTGGGGTGAGAGTACATATACGGCATAGGTTTCAGTGCAACTTCTGAAACCCACCCGTAAGTTTACCTCGAACATCAGGTGAATCACATATACGATGCTGGCAGATCATATACTGCCGTAAGTGGGATAAACCAGCGACGTTCAGAAATGTGCAGAAATACACATTTCTGGAGTCGCCAGTGACTTACGGCAGTTTATGAACTGCCGGGGCCTAAGGAAAACCAAAAAATTTAAAATTAAACACCCGTAAAAGTCTAACCCACCTCCCAAAAATGAACCTGACACATCAAAACCCACATATCTGCCATCCACCCACATAGCAACTAATAATAAAATGTATTAACCACAAAGCAAACTAGCTAATAAATGTATTAAACCCTAAACCGCCACCCCCACAACGTAAACTACCTATTAAAACTATTAATCCCTAAACCGCCATCCACCAACAATGCAAAGTATTAATCTAATCACTAAGCCCCCTAACCTAACACCCCCTAAATTAACCCCAATTAACTACAATTACATAAAATAAAAAAGACTATCTTTAAAAATTAATAACAATTACCCCCAAAAAATCATATCTACACATAAAAAACAACCTAAATTTCATTAAAAAATCTAAGATTAAATTAAAATAAAAAATCTAATATTACAAAAAAATAAAAAATCTACGAAATTATCCAAAATATTTTTTTTAAAACCTAATCTAAAAACAAAAAAGCCACCCCAAAATAAAAACACCACTAAACTACCAATAGCCTACAAAATAGCCAAAAAACAAACCCCTATCAGTAAAAGTCCTAACTCTAAAAAATATAATCAACCCATTGCCCCTAAAGGGGCATTTGTATGGGTATTGCCCTTAAAAGGGCAATCAGCTCTTTTGCTGCCCATTAAAAAATAAAAAAGCCTAAATCTAAAAAAAAAAAACCACCCCAAAAAAACTAACACTAACCCCAAAAAATGTACTCACCATTCCTGAAGTCTGGATATCCATATTCTTCAGGGTGGACCAAAGTATTCATCCAGGCGGCAAAGATCTTCTTCCAGGGCAGCACCATCTTCGATCTTCATTCCGGTGGCGCGGATGCGGAGCGGAGTAGGAACGGCGGCCGTGCAGATATCCGATGTGGAGGTTCCTCTTCATGCGATCATCCACCGCACATTGAAGATTGAATGCAAGGTACCCATTTTATATTGGGGTACCTTGCATTCCTGTTGGCTGAAAATTTTAAATCAGGCAATAGGATGAGAGCCACTTAAATCCTATTGGCTGATTTGAACAGCCAATAGGATTTAAGTAGCTCTCATCCTATTGGCTGATTTGAAATTTGAAATTGCATTGTGGGGGGTTGGTGGATTAGGGGTTAATAGTGTAATTAGATACTTTGCGATTTGAGTGTTGGCGGATTAGGTTTTAATACATTTATTAGTTATTGCTTAAGGGGGATAACCGTTGAGAGGTACATATTGTGCATGCGTTAGGTGTTTGATAATACTTCCAGGGAGTTACGTTGCTCATATACTCAGCGTAAGGCTTTCTGTGCCAGTCTTTGTGTGGCGAGTTGAATATGGAGTAAAATTTCTCAATTTTCACCGCGTAAGTCCTTGTGCTGAATATGTGATACCAAATTGTGATGCCAGTTCTATGTTAGTTTATGGGAGTAAAAACAGCGGCTGACAAGTAAAATATATGCGGCGCCGTATATGTGATCGCTACATCCGTCTAAAATTAGCTGACGCTGGTTTTTTCGGGCGACGCCACATTTGTGATCGAGACCCTGCTGCAGTTTTAACCCCCCCTCCCCACACACACACACACACATTTCTGGGTTAAATTACAGGAAAAGTGTACAAAATTAATTTTGAAATTAAAAAACAAAGTATTGTTTTAAAGGGACAGTCAACACCAGAATTGTTGTTGTTTTAAAAGATAGATAATCCCTTTATTACCCATTCCCCAGTTTTGCATAAACAACACAGTTATAATAATACACTTTTTACCTCTGTGATTAACTTGTATTTAAGCATCTTCTGACAGCCCCCTGATCACATGACATTTTATTTATTATCTATTGACTTTCAAATTAGCCAATTAGTGCAGTGTCTGCCACAATCCACGGGTGTGCTCACAATGTTATCTATAGGGTTTACCTGATCTAGCTCTCCCCTGCTGTGAAAAGCAAATACAAAACATGTGATTAGAGGCGGCCTTCAAGGGCTTAGAAATTATCATATGAGCCTTCCTATGTCTAGCTTTCAACTAAGAATACCAAAAGAACAAAGCAAAATTGATGATAAAAGTAAATTGGAAAGTTGTTTAAAATTACATACCCTATTTGAAACATGAAAGGTTTTTTTGGACTTGACTGTCCCTTTAACTATGCATGATATGCATATAACACTTTATTGTGGTTTTATGAAGAGCTGTCCAATTCTAAAACTTTCATTATACACGTTCATCATTAATAATAATATATTTTATATATTTGTCTTTGCCACGTTCGTCACGTCTCTTCTTACATCTGGCTTGCTTCTGATAAGAAAATCAAATGTTCTCTATAAAGCAGATGTAGTTAAGCGTGTCTTTGATGAAGTTATTTATTAGTCATAAAAACAAAAGCAAGTGTTACATGGAAAGTAATTAACTTTAATCTCTCTACTCTGTATTTTCTTGTTTGAAGTAAAAGAAAAGATATGCCAAAATTAAAAGGAACACATTTTTAATTAAAAACACAATTAAATAACCCAAGGTGCATTTCTTAATTTGTTCAAAGTGAAAAGTCTTAATAAAGTTTTAGGGAACGTTAAACTAAAAGTTCTATCATACTATTTAATCATAGAGAAAAAGATTATGTTGAAACTGTTTAACGACTGATTACTTACTGGTTGATAATGCTTTACTGTTGGACAGTGCCCATGTCTGGCAAGCTGAAAAACAGAATTTATGTTTACCTGATAAATTACTTTCTCCAACGGTGTGTCCGGTCCACGGCGTCATCCTTACTTGTGGGATATTCTCTTCCCCAACAGGAAATGGCAAAGAGCCCAGCAAAGCTGGTCACATGATCCCTCCTAGGCTCCGCCTTCCCCAGTCATTCGACCGACGTAAAGGAGGAATATTTGCATAGGAGAAATCATATGATACCGTGGTGACTGTAGTTAAAGAAAATAAATCATCAGACCTGATTAAAAAACCAGGGCGGGCCGTGGACCGGACACACCGTTGGAGAAAGTAATTTATCAGGTAAACATAAATTCTGTTTTCTCCAACATAGGTGTGTCCGGTCCACGGCGTCATCCTTACTTGTGGGAACCAATACCAAAGCTTTAGGACACGGATGATGGGAGGGAGCAAATCAGGTCACCTAGATGGAAGGCACCACGGTTTGCAAAACCTTTCTCCCAAAAATAGCCTCAGAAGAAGCAAAAGTATCAAATTTGTAAAATTTGGTAAAAGTGTGCAGTGAAGACCAAGTCGCTGCCTTACATATCTGATCAACAGAAGCCTCGTTCTTAAAGGCCCATGTGGAAGCCACGGCCCTAGTGGAATGAGCTGTGATTCTTTCAGGAGGCTGCCGTCCGGCAGTCTCATAAGCCAATCTGATGATGCTTTTAAGCCAAAAAGATAGAGAGGTAGAAGTTGCTTTTTGACCTCTCCTTTTACCAGAATAAACAACAAACAAGGAAGATGTTTGTCTGAAATCCTTTGTAGCATCTAAATAGAATTTTAGAGCACGAACTACATCCAAATTGTGCAACAAACGTTCCTTCTTTGAAACTGGATTCGGACACAAAGAAGGCACGACTATCTCCTGGTTAATGTTTTTGTTAGAAACAACTTTCGGAAGAAAACCAGGTTTAGTACGCAAAACCACCTTATCTGCATGGAACACCAGATAAGGAGGAGAACACTGCAGAGCAGATAACTCTGAAACTCTTCTAGCAGAAGAAATTGCAACCAAAAACAAAACTTTCCAAGATAATAACTTGATATCAACGGAATGTAGGGGCTCAAACGGAACCCCCTGAAGAACTGAAAGAACTAAATTGAGACTCCAAGGAGGAGTCAAAGGTTTGTAAACAGGCTTGATTCTAACCAGAGCCTGAACAAAAGCCTGAACATCTGGCACAGCCGCCAGCTTTTTGTGAAGTAAAACAGATAAAGCAGAAATCTGTCCCTTCAAAGAACTTGCAGATAATCCTTTCTCCAAACCTTCTTGAAGAAAGGATAGAATCTTAGGCATTTTTATCTTGTTCCATGGTAATCCTTTAGATTCACACCAACAGATATATTTTTTCCATATTTTATGGTAGATTTTTCTAGTTACAGGATTTCTGGCCTGAACAAGAGTATCAATGACAGAATCTGAGAACCCTCGCTTTGATAAAATCAAGCGTTCAATCTCCAAGCAGTCAGTTGGAGTGAAACCAGATTCGGATGTTCGAACGGACCTTGAACAAGAAGGTCCTGTCTCAAAGGTAGCTTCCATGGTGGAGCCGATGACATATTCACCAGGTCTGCATACCAAGTCCTGCGTGGCCACGCAGGAGCTATCAAGATCACCGATGCCCTCTCCTGATTGATCCTGGCTACCAGCCTGGGGATGAGAGGAAACGGTGGGAATACATAAGCTAGGTTGAAGGTCCAAGGTGCTACTAGTGCATCTACTAGAGTCGCCTTGGGATCCCTGGATCTGGACCCGTAGCAAGGAACCTTGAAGTTCTGACGAGAGGCCATCAGATCCATGTCTGGAATGCCCCACAATTGAGTTATTTGGGCAAAGATTTCCGGATGGAGTTCCCACTCCCCCGGATGAAATGTCTGACGACTCAGAAAATCGCTTCCCAATTTTCCACGCCTGGGATGTGGATTGCAGACAAGTGGCAGGAGTGAGTCTCCGCCCATTGAATGATTTTGGTCACTTCTTCCATCGCCAGGGAACTCCTTGTTCCCCCCTGATGGTTGATATACGCAACAGTCGTCATATTGTCTGATTGAAACCGTATGAATTTGGCCTTTGCTAGCTGAGGCCAAGCCTTGAGAGCATTGAATATCGCTCTCAGTTCCAGAATGTTTATCGGGAGAACAGATTCTTCCCGAGACCAAAGACCCTGAGCTTTCAGGGGTTCCCAGACCGCGCCCCAGCCTACCAGACTGGCGTCGGTCGTGACAATGACCCACTCTGGTCTGCGGAAGCTCATCCCCTGTGACAGGTTGTCCAGGGTCAGCCACCAACGGAGTGAATCTCTGGTCCTCTGATCTACTTGTATCGTCGGAGACAAGTCTGTATAATCCCCATTCCACTGACTGAGCATGCACAGTTGTAATGGTCTCAGATGAATTCGCGCAAAAGGAACTATGTCCATTGCCGCGACCATCAAACCTATTACTTCCATGCACTGTGCTATGGAAGGAAGAAGAACAGAATGAAGTACTTGACAAGAGCTTAGAAGTTTTGATTTTCTGGCCTCTGTCAGAAAAATCCTCATTTCTAAGGAGTCTATTATTGTTCCCAAGAAGGGAACTCTTGTTGACGGAGATAGAGAACTTTTTTCTACGTTCACTTTCCACCCGTGAGATCTGAGAAAGGCCAGGACAATGTCCGTATGAGCCTTTGCTTGTGGTAGGGACGACGCTTGAATCAGTATGTCGTCCAAGTGAGGTACTACTGCAATGCCCCTTGGTCGTAGCACCGCTAGAAGGGACCCTAGTATCTTTGTGAAAATTCTTGGAGCAGTGGCTAATCCGAATGGAAGTGCCACAAACTGGTAATGCTTGTCCAGAAAGGCGAACCTTAGGAACCGATGATGTTCCTTGTGGATAGGAATATGTAGATACGCATCCTTTAAATCCACCGTGGTCATGAATTGACCTTCCTGGATGGAAGGAAGAATTGTCCGAATGGTTTCCATTTTGAACGATGGAACCTTGAGAAACTTGTTTAGGATCTTGAGATCTAAGATTGGTCTGAATGTTCCCTCTTTTTTGAATCTGAAATTTCTCCCTCAGACAAAACCTCCCTGGCCCCCTCAGACTGGTGTAGGGGCATTTCAGAACCATTATCATCAGCGTCCTCATGCTCTTCAGTATTTTCTAAAACAGAGCAGTCGCGCTTTCGCTGATAAGTGGGCATTTTGGCTAAAATGTTTTTGATAGAATTATCCATTACAGCCGTTAATTGTTGCATAGTAAGGAGTATTGGCGCACTAGATGTACTAGGGGCCTCCTGTGTGGGCAAGACTGGCGTAGACGAAGGAGGGGATGATGCAGTACCATGCTTACTCCCCTCACTTGAGGAATCATCTTGGGCATCATTATCTCTAAATTTTGTGTCACATAAATCACATCTATTTAAATGAGAAGGAACCTTGGCTTCCTCACATACAGAACATAGTCTATCTGATAGTTCAGACATGTTAAACAGGCATAAACTTGATAACAAAGTACAAAAAACGTTTTAAAATAAAACCGTTACTGTCACTTTAAATTTTAAACTGAACACACTTTATTACTGAAAATGTGAAAAAGTATGAAGGAATTGTTCAAAATTCACCAAAATTTCACCACAGTGTCTTAAAGCCTTAAAAGTATTGCACACCAAATTTGAAAGCTTTAACTCTTAAAATAACGGAACCGGAGCCGTTTTTATATTTAACCCCTATACAGTCCCTGGTATCTGCTTTGCTGAGACCCAACCAAGCCCAAAGGGGAATACGATACCAAATGACGCCTTCAGTAAACTTTTTCTATGTATCTGAGCTCCTCACACATGCATCTGCATGCCTTGCTTCCCAAAAACAACTGCGCAATAGAGGCGCGAAAATGAGGCTCTGCCTATTAGAGAAGGCCCCCAGTGAAAAAGGTGTCCAATACAGTGCCTGCCGGTTATTTTACATAATTCCCAAGAATAAAATAACTCCTCAAAGCTATGAAGTATTAAAAATGCTTATAAATCAATCGTTTTAGCCCAGAAAAATGTCTACCAGTCTTTAAAGCCCTTGTGAAGCCCTTTATTCTTATTTAATAAAAATGGCTTACCGGATCCCATAGGGAAAATGACAGCTTCCAGCATTACCAAGTCTTGTTAGAAATGTGTCATACCTCAAGCAGCAAAAGTCTGCTCACTGTTTCCCCCAACTGAAGTTAATTCCTCTCAACAGTCCTGTGTGGAAACAGCCATCGATTTTAGTAACGGTTGCTAAAATCATTTTCCTCTTACAAACAGAAATCTTCATCTCTTTTCTGTTTCAGAGTAAATAGTACATACCAGCACTATTTTAAAATAACAAACTCTTGATTGAAGAATAAAAACTACATTTAAACACCAAAAAACTCTAAGCCATCTCCGTGGAGATGTTGCCTGTACAACGGCAAAGAGAATGACTGGGGAAGGCGGAGCCTAGGAGGGATCATGTGACCAGCTTTGCTGGGCTCTTTGCCATTTCCTGTTGGGGAAGAGAATATCCCACAAGTAAGGATGACGCCGTGGACCGGACACACCTATGTTGGAGAAACAGATGTTTTGTCTTTGTCTCAGTACAGGAACATAAACTCTAATATATTAGTCACTATAATGTATTTTAATATTGTTCACTCATGTTATGTAGACAAAACTCATATACAGTATGTGATTCATTTTAATGTCTATATAACATGAAGATTTCCTTGTTTTGGATCCTGAGAAAAGGATATACCATAATTTGATGATTATCTTCATTTCAAAAAATACTTACACAGCATGATACCTATGGTGTATTATGATTATTATTATTATTATATAGCAAACTAGCCAAGTAGAGAGGAGTAACCAGAAACCTCAGGGCCATGGTGCAAGAATCCATGGAGGACCCCCCTTAAAAAAAAAAAAAAAAAAAAAAGCATTCATTTATTGTTATTTTTTTATGTTATTTTTGTAATACTGCTCTAAATGTAGACCATACTAAAGTGAAATAAGAAACAAAAATGTATGTATTAAAGTGATATATTTATTAATAGTTAAAATACCTTTTAGTTTTTGCACCAAAGTGTTATGTAAAGAAATTCGCTCTTAACCTGTTTATAAATCTATAAGTCAGCTACATGCAGCACACGTCTCACAGTAGAACTAGTTATAACCAGTAGTAGTTTGTGTGCAGTGGGTTTCATGCGTCCTACTTTTGTTACTTTTTGTTGTTATATGCTAAATGCTATATAAAAAGTAAGCAGAGAGTTAATGGAGGGGGACAAATGGAATTCAAATTTAAGGTAATAATTTGTTGTGAAAGATGAGGCCACAATCTATACCTCTGCAACCTCTTACACTCACAAATTATATAGACTACAACAAGCTCTGGTTAGATCTTTGATTTTTTTTCATGGACAAGCTGCAAGCAAGCACTTGGGAAAAATCTTTTTTCAGTATAGGTAGTGATACCAAAGGCAAAATCAGCTATTTCAAATGCATATAAAAAAGTAAAGGGGCTGTTTGTAATCAATTTACTACAGTGCAGCAGGTAAAATGGATAATCGGGAACACATTAAAGGGCAGAGTACACTTTCCCTTTAACATTGGCACACGTTATCTGAACCTAATTGGCCTCAGAAGAATAAATTCAATTAGAGAAACTTAGGTTTCAACCTGGTGGCTCTCATTACGTTATAGAAAACAAAGCACTTTATTGAAACTAAAAATACATTTGCATATGATTTAATTTATTTATGGTTAAATGACCATTTAAAATTGCCCTGTTTGAATTAAATGAAAAACAACAAACAAATTTTGTCACCTCATGACAAAAAATAGTTTTGCAGTCGCTGGCCTAAGGGGGTATTGTAATAGAACGAAGAAGGATATAAAGCATCTTATAGTGCATCTTCACTTGCAAATGATGAATAAAGTTACATCTAATTTATTGCATAGATTCAGGCTAGCTTTACTTTAACTGTTATAAAATCTCATATGGTTACTAGATACAGCCCAGAGCTTATATTGTTATATAGAGACTAAGGGGTAGAATGACCTCGCATTCTATTGGCTGATCCAATCAGCCAATCGGATTGAACTTCAATCTGATTGGCTGATTAAATCAACCAATCAGATTTTTCCTACCTTAATTCCGATTGGCTGATAGAATCCTATCAGCCAATCGGAATTCGAGGGACGCCATCTTGGATGACATCATTTAAAGGAACCGTCATTCGTCGTTAGTCCGTCGTGATGGAAGGATGCTCCGTGCCAGATGTCTTCAAGATGGAGTCGCTCCTCGTCGGATGGAAGAAGATAGAAGATGCCGCTTGGATGAAGCCTTCTACCGGTCCAGATGTCCTCTTCTGCCCGGATAGGATGAAGACTTCTGCCAGTCTGGATGTCCTCTTCTGCCCGGATAGGATGAAGACTTCTGCCAGTCTGGATGTCCTCTTCTGCCCCATCGGATGAAGACTTCTGGCCGGATCGGATGACTACTTGTGCCCGGCTGGGTGAAGACGGCTCAAGGTAGGGTGATCTTCAAGGGGGTAGTGTTAGGTTTAATTAAGGGGGGATTGGGTGGGTTTTAGAGTAGGGGAGTGTGGGTGGTGGGTTTTAATGTTAGGGGGTATTGTATTTTTCTTTTACAGGTAAAAGAGCTGATTACTTTGGGGCAATGCCCCGCAAAAGGCCCTTTTAAGGGCTATTTGTAATTTAGTATAGGGTAGGGAAATTTTATTATTTTGGGGGGCTTTTTTATTTTATTAGGGGGCTTAGATTAGGTGTAATTAGTTTAAACTTCTTGTAATTTTTTTTTTTTTGTAATTTAGTGGGGGGTTTTTCCGTAATTTAGTTTATTGAATTTAATTGTAATTAATTGTCGGTACTTTAGGTAATTAGTTTAATGATAGGGTAGTGTTAGGTGTAATTGTAACTTAGGTTAGGATTTATTTTACAGGTAATTTTGTACTTATTTTAGCTAGGTAGTTATTAAATAGTTAATAACTATTTAATAACTATTGTACCTAGTTAAAATAAATACAAAGTTGCCTGTGAAATAAAAATAAATCATAAGCTAGCTACAATGTAACTATTAGTTATATTGTAGCTATCTTATGGTTTATTTTATAGGTAAGTATTTAGTTTTACATAGGAATAATTTATTTCATTGTAGTTATTTTATTTAGATTTATTTAAATTATATTTAAATTAGGGGTGGTTAGGGTTAGACTTAGGTTTAGGGTTTAATAACTTTATTATAGTTGCGGCGACGTTGGTGGCGGCAGATTAGAGGTTAATTAATTTAATATAGTTGCGGCGACGTTGGGGGGGGCAGATTAGGGGTTAATAACTATAATGTAGGTGTCGGCGATGTTGGGGGCAGCAGATTAGGGGTTTATAAGTATAATGTAGGTGGCGGCGGTGTCCGGAGCGGCAGATTAGGGGTTAATATTATAATGCAGGTGGCGACGATGTTGGGGGCGGCAGATTAGGGGTTAATAAGTATAAGATTAGGGGTGTAGACTCGGGGTTCATGTTAGGGTGTTAGGTGCAGACATATTTTTTATTTTCCCATAGGAAACAATGGGGCTGCGTTAGGAGCTGAACACTGCTTTTTTGCAGGTGTTAGTTTTTTTTCCAGCCAGCTCAGCCCCATTGTTCCTATGGGGAAATCGTGCACAAGCACGTTTAGCCATCTTACCGCTACCGTAAGCAACGCTGGTATTGAGGTGAGATGTGGAGCTAAATTTTGCTCTACGCTCACCTTTTTGTGGCTAACGCCAGATTTAAAAATCCTGTAATACCAGCGTTGTCTTAAGGTAGCGTTAGAAAAAAGGAGCGTTAGCACCGCACAGCCTTACCGGCAAAACTCGTGATCTAGCCGTATGATTACAAAAAATAATAAGCGAAATTATAAAAAATGAAAACAATTACACCTAATCTAATAGTCCTATAAAAATAAAAAAGCCCTCAAAATAAAAACACCCCCTAACCTACAATAAACTACCAATAGGCCTTTAGTAGGACATTGCCCTAAGTTAAACAGCTCTTATACCTAGAAAAATAATACCAAGTCCCCCCAACAGTAAAACCCACCACCCAACCAATGCCCCAAAATAAAAAATTTAAGTCTAGAAAAAACCTACCCCAAAAAATAAAAAATAAACACTAACCCCAGAAAATCTACTCACGTTTCCTGAAGTCCGGTCATCCATCCTCATCCAGACAGTCGAGAAGTCTTCATCAAGGCGACGACACCTTCATCCATCTTGGGGACGTCTTCTATCTTCATCCCAGAAGCACGGAGCGGAGCTATCCTGGGTGGAGATGACATCCTGTGCGGAGCGTCCTTTTCATTCGATCACCATCATACACCGAAGTTAAATGTAAGGTACCCGTTTCAAAATGGCGTACCTTGCATTCCTATTGGCTGATTTGATTCTTCAAATTCAAATCATCCTATAGGATGAGAGCTAATGAAATTCTATTGGCTGATTTGAACATCCTATTGGCTGATTTTTATTTTTGATAATTTCGTTTATTATTTATTGTAATCTTAGATTTTTTTATTTTTTTCGTAGTGTTAGGTTTTTTTAATCATGTAATTTAAGATTTTTAATTGGTATTTTTTTTTATTTTATTAGAATAGTTATGTTAGGTTAAAGGGACAGTCTAGTCCAAAATAAACTTTCATTATACAGATAGGACATGTAATTTTAAACAATTTTCCAATTTACTTTTATCACCAATTTTGCTTTGTTCGCTTGGTATTCTTAGTTGAAAGCTTAACCTGGGAGCAGGCACTGATTGGCTAAACTACAAGTCTGTCAAAAGAACTGAAATAAAGGGGCAGTTTGCAGAGGCTTAGATACAAGATAATCACAGAGGTTAATAGTATATTAATATAACTGTGTTGGTTATGCAAAACTGGGGAATGGGTAATAAAGGGATTATCTATCTTTTAAAACAATACAAATTCTGGTGTAGACTGTCCCTTTAATGTATAGTTTAAACTTAGTTGTTGTTTTTTTTATTTCAAAGGTAAGTTTTTATTTATTTAAAGATAGTTATATTGTAATTTCAATTTAAAGTTGGTTGGTGTTAGGTTTAGGGGTTAATAGTTTAGTGTTTTGCGATGTGGGGGGCCGGCAGTTTAGGGGTTAATAGGTTTAGTTTATTAGTTACGATGTGGGGGGCTGGAGGTTTAGGGGTTAATAGGTTTAGTTTACTAGTTATGATGTGGGGGGCTAGAGGTTTAGGGATTAATACTTTATTATAATGTTGGTGATGTGGGGGGACGGCGGTTTAGGGGTTAATAGGTTAATTTAGTGTCGGCGATGTCGGGGGGGGCGACGGATTAGGGGTTAATAGGTTTATTTAATAGTTGTGATGTGGGTGGCAGATTAGGGGTTAATAAGTTTAATATATTGTTTGCGATGTGGGAGGGCGGCGGTTTAGAGGTTAATAGGTAGTTTATGGGTGTTAGTGTACTTTGTAACATTTTAGTTATGAGTTTTGTGAAACATTGTTATTTTGTAAAATCCATAACTACTTCTCTCAGATGGCAGAATGAATCGTGTCGGTATAGGCTGTAATGCAAGCATTTTAGCCGCTCCGCACAACCTGTAATACGGCGCTATGCAAAATCCTGCACTCATTTTTTTGAGTGCGGAATGGACGTTGAGTTACAGACCAAAATGCTTGCGAGATATCTATACCACCGCGACTCGTAATATGCAGTATATCGGTAATCAGCGGTATAGCCGTACCGCAACACTTGTAATTTAGCTGTTTATGTTTGCAGCAAAGGAGATAGGCTAAAACAGCATTCTAGTCTGTTGATGACACAAACTTGTCTCAACTTAAGGGGGTGCAAAATCCCTTTGTACGTGTATAAATGGAAACTATTGTTATATATAACCAACTTCCATCAAAAAATACAATCATTTATAACTTTAAGTATACAATAAAGAAGCTTAATATCGTCCCAGCAGGAAGGTATCTTATCTGTTATCAGGGACAGTCTGTATTAGTCCTCAAAATGTGGGATCCAAGTGGTTGTCTTTCCCTTGGAAAGGTGTCCTCGGAAAGAAACAGCTGCTCCTTGTGGGTCCCTAAAACTTCAAACTTTAGGCATAATCTATGAATGAAAAAACAAGGGCTCCTCCTAGTGTAACACTGATATGACACAGTACCCAAACATACGTGTGTGTGTGTGTGTGGACTTGTACTCACAAGTATGGCAGCACCCAAATGTGCTAAGTGTGGCAGACTGGGAGCAGTGTTTAAAATAAATCACAAATATTTTCAAATTTTGCACATTTAAATTGAGAGAAAACAGGGAGACTATTATCACTACGATCCAATTGCCTGCCTGACTGAGCTAACAAAGTGGATAGATTGGCCGCTTGAGGGAATTCCCATCAAGGTACATCAGATGATGTTACCGCACACGAATGCGGAAGTCAGCAACCACAATATCACAGACACGATCATGAGATTGGATCAAAATTAATAGGTAAAGCCATCCAACATTTGATAAGATCTCCCCAAACATTAATTTGAAAGATGAAATCAGAGTTATTCCACACATGAGAGTTGCCATGATACATGCATTGAGGAATTAAGGATTTGTACTTGCCTGATCAACGGATGTGGTATAAAAACTGACATTTTAGCTGTTATATGTACTAACACATGGGTCAGTGATTTTCATTTTATTGAGTGTTGTTAAAATTGAAAGCTGAGTGTAAACAATGTTTAGGTAATCAACCATATGGAGTAATCATTACCACAAGATTAAGCACACCTTTTCTCAGGGGTGTGCATTTTTAGAGAGTCTCTGATAGGTGATTATTTGTTTAAAAGCCAGTTCTTTCAGTGAGTGAACAGAAGCCTGAGGAAACAGCCAGAAGAGCTGAGAAACGCGTTGCTTTCTGTTTTTATGGTGTATTGGGTTGAAATTACACCCTGTACTTTTATTTATGTTTTAACTATACAGGAGCAGTTATTTGCAACTGTAGTGATTGGGAGAACAATAACTGCACTGGAGACCAGTGAGCTGGGACACTGTGAGCTCCCAGTCTGCCACACTTAGCACATTTGGGTGCTGCCACACTTGTGAGTACAAGTCCACATGGGTACTGTGTCATATCAGTATTACACTAGGAGGCGCCCTTGTTTTGTGATTTCATTCACAGTTTATGCCTAAAACAGCATTTTTCTATTGTTGCCTAATTAACAGTGAAACGCTATTGCTTATGCTGTATTTATATTCACATAACACAACCCAGCACATGTCAAGCACTGAGTGTCAATTCATTGCTAAGTACAATAATGGAAGTTTGTTTTACTTTAGTAATTGTTATTTAAAGGGACATAAAACAAGTTGAGATAGAGACAAAATATAATAATATGTACATTAATTACTTTACCTGCAAATTTATACTGCAGTGCCTCGCCATTAACCCTTTCTTTTAAGTTTCTGAATTGTACAGCTCTAACTCCCCCCACACAATTCCTTTTATGGCTGTAGCTATATCCATTGTTGTTTTGGTAAAATGCACGAATAAATAGGGTTTATGTGCTGGAGCATGCCTAGAAGCTGGGAACTTATGTGAAATACAATGCCTGTGTCTAAACACTGATAAGGGGGGTGGAGCACAGTGTCCAGACAGCATGGCTATTTTAAGTATTTTTGCGTATTTTTAAAAATTATTTTAAAATACTTCCCAACTATTTAAAAAATAAAATGTATGCAAACTATTTTTACTTAATTAGCCCTTTTAGGATATGCTTTTAGAAACACTGTTGCTTTCTGTGCTATTTAACCACGAATAATATCAACTTGCATCATCCGCCACAAGACCTGATATAATAGCATTCTTGCTTAATGGTATAATTCAATACACAGTCTCTTTTGGCAGGTAACAACTTCAGGACATGAAATTATTCTCGGATGCTCGGCTGTTAACACTCATGTGATATGAGTAAATAAGTAACATGCAGTGTTAAAAGTATACTCCTTCTACACACTTTGTAGGATTTAAAAAAAAAAAAAAAGTCAGTGTTTTATATTGCTCGCACATCTCTAACTTCTAGTAAATATGTATAATATATTGTATTCATAGTGAAATAAAAGTATGAGATTGCGGTCTAAAGCTTAGGGTGCTGCACAGGCAACTCAAGATTACTCACTGTTCTCCGGTCCCACTACGCAGGATGGTGGATAAACTGTAACATTCCTCCTCACCGGACAGTGTTTGTTCAGCCCAGGATCCGTGACCACATCAACCTCCACGGCTTTCTCCAATGCCGTATTTAACGTGAATGCTCAATCATATGAGAAAAAAAGCAGTCTGCAGAACAAGCTGTTAAATCATTGCAGGTATTTATTTAAACGACAAAACCACAGGTACACACCACTCCTCACACCTCAGCTACATCCGACGCGCTTCCTGCCGCTAAACGGCACTTAGTCAGGGATATTCTTAGCTGTTACATTGCTCCCTTTAATAAGCACAGCGCTTTCATACAATTTAAAGGTACATCACTATTTACACAGCAGTTTGTTTAAAGGGGTACAATCGATCCATAAAGAAATAATAAAAAATAAAATAACAAGTATACATCACAGTTTGAGTGCATAATAAAGATCTATTACTACATTCTTATAACAAAGATATAATAATGCATGGCATAATCAACATGTTATTTAATCCTATCCACCTCTTACATAGGGTAACATGCATGGGAAATTATACTAACATAATCCTTAATCAACTATAGGTAGGGGGAAGCGATGCAGCGGGGGAAGCGATGCAGCGGCTGTCAAGATTAAAAACATAATTTATGTAAGAACTTACCTGATAAATTAATTTCTTTCATATTAGCAAGAGTCCATGAGCTAGTGACGTATGGGATATACATTCCTACCAGGAGGGGCAAAGTTTCCCAAACCTCAAAATGCCTATAAATACACCCCTCACCACACCCACAATTCAGTTTAACGAATAGCCAAGAAGTGGGGTGATAAAAAAGTGCGAAAGCATAAAAAATAAGGAATTGGAATAATTGTGCTTTATATAAAATCATAACCACCACAAAAAAAGGGCGGGCCTCATGGACTCTTGCTAATATGAAAGAAATGAATTTATCAGGTAAGTTCTTACATAAATTATGTTTTCTTTCATGTAATTAGCAAGAGTCCATGAGCTAGTGACGTATGGGATAATGACTACCCAAGATGTGGATCTTTCCACACAAGAGTCACTAGAGAGGGAGGGATAAAATAAAGACAGCCAATTCCTGCTGAAAATAATCCACACCCAAAAATAAAATTTAACGAAAAACATAAGCAGAAGATTCAAACTGAAACCGCTGCCTGAAGTACTTTTCTACCAAAAACTGCTTCAGAAGAAGAAAATACATCAAAATGGTAGAATTTAGTAAAAGTATGCAAAGAGGACCAAGTTGCTGCTTTGCAAATCTGGTCAACCGAAGCTTCATTCCTAAACGCCCAGGAAGTAGAAACTGACCTAGTAGAATGAGCTGTAATTCTCTGAGGCAGAGTTTTACCCGACTCAACATAGGCAAGATGAATTAAAGATTTCAACCAAGATGCCAAAGAAATGGCAGAAGCTTTCTGGCCTTTTCTAGAACCGGAAAAGATAACAAATAAACTAGAAGTCTTACGGAAAGATTTCGTAGCTTCAACATAATATTTCAAAGCTCTAACAACATCCAAAGAATGCAACGATTTCTCCTTAGAATTCTTAGGATTAGGACATAATGAAGGAACCACAATTTCTCTACTAATGTTGTTGGAATTCACAACTTTAGGTAAAAATTCAAAAGAAGTTCGCAACACCGCCTTATCCTGATGAAAAATCAGAAAAGGAGACTCACAAGAAAGAGCAGATAATTCAGAAACTCTTCTGGCAGAAGAGATGGCCAAAAGGAACAAAACTTTCCAAGAAAGTAATTTAATGTCCAATGAATGCATAGGTTCAAACGGAGGAGCTTGAAGAGCTCCCAGAACCAAATTCAAACTCCAAGGAGGAGAAATTGACTTAATAACAGGTTTTATACGAACCAAAGCTTGTACAAAACAATGAATATCAGGAAGAATAGCAATCTTTCTGTGAAAAAGAACAGAAAGAGCAGAGATTTGTCCTTTCAAAGAACTTGCGGACAAACCCTTATCTAAACCATCCTGAAGAAACTGTAAAATTCTCGGTATTCTAAAAGAATGCCAAGAAAAATGATGAGAAAGACACCAAGAAATATAAGTCTTCCAGACTCTATAATATATCTCTCGAGATACAGATTTACGAGCCTGTAACATAGTATTAATCACAGAGTCAGAGAAACCTCTTTGACCAAGAATCAAGCGTTCAATCTCCATACCTTTAAATTTAAGGATTTCAGATCCTGATGGAAAAAAGGACCTTGTGACAGAAGGTCTGGTCTTAACGGAAGAGTCCACGGTTGGCAAGAGGCCATCCGGACAAGATCCGCATACCAAAACCTGTGAGGCCATGCCGGAGCTACCAGCAGAACAAACGAGCATTCCTTCAGAATCTTGGAGATTACTCTTGGAAGAAGAACTAGAGGCGGAAAGATATAGGCAGGATGATACTTCCAAGGAAGTGATAATGCATCCACTGCCTCCGCCTGAGGATCCCGGGATCTGGACAGATACCTGGGAAGTTTCTTGTTTAGATGGGACGCCATCAGATCTATTTCTGGAAGTTCCCACATTTGAACAATCTGAAGAAATACCTCTGGGTGAAGAGACCATTCGCCCGGATGCAACGTTTGGCGACTGAGATAATCCGCTTCCCAATTGTCTATACCTGGGATATGAACCGCAGAGATTAGACAGGAGCTGGATTCCGCCCAAACCAAAATTCGAGATACTTCTTTCATAGCCAGAGGACTGTGAGTCCCTCCTTGATGATTGATGTATGCCACAGTTGTGACATTGTCTGTCTGAAAACAAATGAACGATTCTCTCTTCAGAAGAGGCCAAAACTGAAGAGCTCTGAAAATTGCACGGAGTTCCAAAATATTGATCGGTAATCTCACCTCCTGAGATTCCCAAACTCCTTGTGCTGTCAGAGATCCCCACACAGCTCCCCAACCTGTGAGACTTGCATCTGTTGAAATTACAGTCCAGGTCGGAAGCACAAAAGAAGCCCCCTGAATTAAACGATGGTGATCTGTCCACCATGTTAGAGAGTGTCGAACAATCGGTTTTAAAGATATTAATTGAGATATCTTCGTATAATCCTTGCACCATTGCTTCAGCATACAGAGCTGAAGAGGTCGCATGTGAAAACGAGCAAAGGGGATCGCGTCCGATGCAGCAGTCATAAGACCTAGAATTTCCATGCATAAGGCTACCGAAGGGAATGATTGTGACTGAAGGTTTCGACAAGCTGCAATCAATTTTAGACGTCTCTTGTCTGTTAAAGACAGAGTCATGGACACTGAATCCATCTGGAAACCCAGAAAGGTTACCCTTGTCTGAGGAATCAAAGAACTTTTTGGTAAATTGATCCTCCAACCATGATCTTGAAGAAACAACACAAGTCGATTCGTATGAGATTCTGCTAAATGTAAAGACTGAGCAAGTACCAAGATATCGTCCAAATAAGGAAATACCACAATACCCTGTTCTCTGATTACAGACAGAAGGGCACCGAGAACCTTTGTAAAAATTCTTGGAGCTGTAGCTAGGCCAAACGGCAGAGCCACAAACTGGTAATGCTTGTCCAGAAAAGAGAATCTCAGAAACTGAAAATGATCTGGATGAATCGGAATATGCAGATATGCATCCTGTAAATCTATTGTGGATATATAATTCCCTTGCTGAACAAAAGGCAAGATAGTCCTTACAGTTACCATCTTGAACGTTGGTATTCTTACATAACGATTCAATATTTTTAGATCCAGAACTGGTCTGAAGGAATTCTCCTTCTTTGGTACAATGAAGAGATTTGAATAAAACCCCATCCCCTGTTCCGGAACTGGAACTGGCATAATTACTCCAGTCAACTCTAGATCTGAAACACATTTCAGAAATGCTTGAGCTTTTACTGGATTTACTGGGACACGGGAAAGAAAAAATCTCTTTGCAGGAGGTCTCATCTTGAAACCAATTCTGTACCCTTCTGAAACAATGCTCTGAATCCAAAGATTGTGAACAGAATTGATCCAAATTTCCTTGAAAAAAACGTAACCTGCCCCCTACCAGCTGAGCTGGAATGAGGGCCGCACCTTCATGTGGACTTAGAAGCAGGCTTTGCCTTTCTAGCTGGCTTGGATTTATTCCAGACTGGAGATGGTTTCCAAACTGAAACTGCTCCTGAGGATGAAGGATCAGGCATTTGTTCTTTGTTGAAACGAAAGGAACGAAAACGATTATTAGCCCTGCTTTTACCTTTAGATTTTTTATCCTGTGGTAAAAAAGTTCCTTTCCCACCAGTAACAGTTGAAATAATGGAATCCAACTGAGAACCAAATAATTTGTTACCCTGGAAAGAAATGGAAAGTAAAGTTGATTTAGAAGCCATATCAGCATTCCAAGTTTTAAGCCATAAAGCTCTTCTAGCTAAAATAGCTAGAGACATAAACCTGACATCAACTCTGATAATATCAAAAATGGCATCACAGATAAAATTATTAGCATGCTGTAGAAGAATAATAATATCATGAGAATCATGATGTGTTACTTGTTGCGCTAAAGTTTCCAACCAGAAAGTTGAAGCTGCAGCAACATCAGCCAAAGATATAGCAGGTCTAAGAAGATTACCTGAACACAGATAAGCTTTTCTTAGAAAGGATTCAATTTTCCTATCTAAAGGATCCTTAAACGAAGTACCATCTGACGTAGGAATAGTAGTACGTTTAGCAAGGGTAGAAATAGCCCCATCAACTTTAGGGATTTTGTCCCAAAATTCTAATCTGTCAGACGGCACAGGATATAATTGCTTAAAACGTTTAGAAGGAATAAATGAATTACCCAATTTATCCCATTCTTTGGAAATTACTGCAGAAATAGCATTAGGAACAGGAAAAACTTCTGGAATAACCACAGGAGCTTTAAATACCTTATCCAAATGTTTAGAATTAGTATCAAGAGGACCAGAATCCTCTATTTCTAAAGCAATTAGTACTTCTTTAAGTAAAGAACGAATAAATTCCATTTTAAATAAATATGAAGATTTATCAGCATCAACCTCTGAGACAGAATCCTCTGAACCAGAAGAGTCATCAGAATCAGAATGATGATGTTCATTTAAAAATTCATCTGTAGGGAGAGAAGTTTTAAAAGATTTTTTACGTTTACTAGAAGGAGAAATAACAGACATAGCCTTCTTTATGGATTCAGAAACAAAATCTCTTATATTATCAGGAACATTCTGCACCTTAGATGTTGAAGGAACTGCAACAGGCAATGGTACTTTACTAAAGGAAATATTATCTGCTTTAACAAGTTTGTCATGACAATCAATACAAACAACAGCTGGAGGAATAGCTACCAAAAGTTTACAGCAGATACACTTAGCTTTGGTAGATCCAGCACTAGACAGCGATTTTCCTGTAGTATCTTCTGACTCAGATGCAACGTGAGACATCTTGCAATATGTAAGAGAAAAAACAACATATATATAAAGCAAAATTGATCAAATTCCTTAAATGACAGTTTCAGGAATGGGAAAAAATGCCAAAGAACAAGCTTCTAGCAACCAGAAGCAATGAAAAATGAGACTTAAATAATGTGGAGACAAAAGCGACGCCCATATTTTTCGCGCCAATAAGACGCCCACATTATTTCAACTTCCGGCGACACGTATGACGCCGGAAACGGAAACTAATTTTTTGCGCCAAAAAAGTCCGCGCCAAGAATGACGCAATAAAATGAAGCATTTTCAGCCCCCGCGAGCCTAACAGCCCACAGGGAAGAGTCAAATTTTTGAAGGTAAGAAAAAATGATTAAATCAAATGCATTATCCCAAATATGAAACTGACTGTCTGAAAATAAGGAAAGTTGAACATTCTGAGTCAAGGCAAATAAATGTTTGAATACATATATTTAGAACTTTATAAACAAAGTGCCCAACCATAGCTTAGAGTGTCACAGAAAAAAAGATTTACTTACCCCAGGACACTCATCTACATGTTTGTAGAAAGCCAAACCAGTACTGAAACGAGAATCAGCAGAGGTAATGGTATATATAAGAGTATATCGTCGATCTGAAAAGGGAGGTAAGAGATGAATCTCTACGACCGATAACAGAGAACCTATGAAATAGACCCCGTAGAAGGAGATCACTGCATTCAAATAGGCAATACTCTCCTCACATCCCTCTGACATTCACTGCACGCTGAGAGGAAAACCGGGCTCCAACTTGCTGCGGAGCGCATATCAACGTAGAATCTAGCACAAACTTACTTCACCACCTCCATCGGAGGCAAAGTTTGTAAAACTGAATTGTGGGTGTGGTGAGGGGTGTATTTATAGGCATTTTGAGGTTTGGGAAACTTTGCCCCTCCTGGTAGGAATGTATATCCCATACGTCACTAGCTCATGGACTCTTGCTAATTACATGAAAGAAAGGTATTTTCACAACATGAGTGAAATGTAAATTTTGATGAATTAAAGTGCCCCTGTTTTTAATCGGATTTTTAAAAACTGGGCACTTACTTCATCATCTAAATTTACATTTACTTTAAGTAATTTTATCTAATTTAAACAGAAATAAAATTCTGACAGAGATAAAAAAAATTAAACTAAAAACTAATGGAGATTTAGATCCACCTGAGAAGGAAACATTTATGTTAGCATTTCCTAAGTAATATATACTATTGGATTGATAAACTAATAACAATGTGCAGTGATTAGCAAAGTGTGTAACATGTTCTGTTTATTTGTTTATCAATTGAACATTTTATATTTATTGAGAGTGTGGTAGGATGTGGGTGCTTCCAGAGCTGGGTTTCCTTCACATCATTGTTTAATATTTAACAGATAAATAATCTGAAGGAATATAGAATGTTAACAGGGACATGATGTGGGGGAGCTCTCTCTAGAAATAATTATTTTAAAAAGTCACAAGAAATATCCATTTCAAGTAGACTTTAAGGGCGCCATTTATTATTGTGTGGGCAAACAAGGCTTCCAGCTGTTGAACCTGTCCACCAATGATTGCGGACATTCATTATTGCACAAGCAGACGCTCATATAACTCCGCCCCCTGCTCTCCTGCCACCAATTGCGTGAGAGCAGGGGCTGTTAATCACCCCAGTTGGATGATTTTATACTCCAAGCTCAGAGGTTACAGGGACATGAAAGACAACTTTTTTTCTTTCATGATTAAAATAGAGCATACAACTATAAACACATTTTCATTTTACTTCAAATATCAAATGTAACTGAACAAATCTTGTGAGCCAATAAGAAGAAGCATATATGTGCAAATCCATCAATAACCAGCTGGCTCCCAGTAGTGCTTTGCTGCCCTTGACCCTACCTATATATGTTTTTCTAAAACATATACCAAGGGAACAAAGCAAATTAAATAACAGAAGTAAATTAGAAAGTTGTTTAAAACTGGAAGATCTACCTGAATCATGAAGGTTTAATTTTGACGTTGCTGTCCTTCAACCACATTCTTTTCTTTCAAGATTTAAATAGAGCATGCGATTTTAAACATCTTTCTAATTCACTTCTATTATCAATTTTTCTTCATTCTCTTGGTATATTTTGTTGAAAAGCAGGGACGTATGCTTAGGAGCATGCCCTGTTCTGGAGCACTATATAGCAGCAGTTTTGTAAGAATGTTATCCATTTGCAAGAGCACTATATGGCAGTACTATTTCCTGCTATGTAGTGCTCCAGATGCCTACCTAGGTATCTCTTCAACACAGAATATCATGGGAACAAAGCAAATTTGATAATAGAAGTAAACTGGATTTTTTTTTTTAAATGGTATACTCTGAATCACAAAAGAAAATGTTTTGGTTTCATATCCCTGTAAATATCGGCTTCAGGCTTGTGCACCACAAAGGCTCCAAAGTTGCAACCTAATTTTGATAAATGGATCCCCAACAGTCAAGTAGACTATGCCTCGTTTACAGTGCTGGTTGTGTTTATTTTCATAGGACTGATTGCCGTTAAATTGGATACCATAAAAGGTAATACCATCCAGCTGTCAACATTTTGTTTTGTGCTCACTAAAGTACGTCAGCAGAAGGTCGCATTGAGTCCACTAATGTCTTCACCTTTTCTGTATTCTGTCATTAATAGACTTAATATTTTCTCTCTCTCTCTCTCCTAGGCATGGACATATTTTATACTCTTAACCTTCCATTTTTTATGATAGATGTCCATTTTATAGAAGTACTATTCTTAAAATTAAGTATGTCTATATGAACAAATACAATTATCCATTGTTAAAAAATATTACAAAACCATCATGTTGGAACCTATACTGTGAAAATAATATTAAAAATACAGGGAGTGCAGAATTATTAGGCAAGTTGTATTTTTGAGGATTCATTTTGTTATTGAACAACAACCATGTTCTCAATGAACCCAAAAAACTCATTAATATCAAAGCTGAATAGTTTTGGAAGTAGTTTTTAGTTTGTTTTTAGTTATAGCTATTTTAGGGGGATATCTGTGTGTGCAGGTGACTATTACTGTGCATAATTATTAGGCAACTTAATATATACCCATTTCAATTATTTATTTTTACCAGTGAAACCAATATAACATCTCAACATTCACAAATATTCATTTCTGACATTCAAAAACAAAACAAAAACAAATTAGTGACCAATATAGCCACCTTTCTTTGCAAGGACACTCAAAAGCCTGCCATCCATGGATTCTGTCAGTGTTTTGATCTGTTCACCATCAACATTGCGTGCAGCAGCAACCACAGCCTCCCAGACACTGTTCAGAGAGGTGTACTGTTTTCCCTCCTTGTAAATCTCACATTTGATAATGGACCACAGGTTCTCAATGGGGTTCAGATCAGGTAAACAAGGAGGCCATGTCATTAGATTTTCTTCTTTTATACCCTTTCTTGCCAGCCACGCTGTGGAGTACTTGGATGCGTGTGATGGAGCATTGTCCTGCATGAAAATCATGTTTTTCTTGAAGGATGCAGACTTCTTCCTGTACCACTGCTTGAAGAAGGTGTCTTCCAGAAACTGGCAGTAGGACTGGGAGTTGAGCTTGACTCCATCCTCAACCCGAAAAGGCCCCACAAGCTCATCTTTGATGATACCAGCCCAAACCAGTACTCCACCTCCACCTTGCTGGCGTCTGAGTCGGACTGGAGCTCTCTGCCCTTTACCAATCCAGCCACGGGCCCATCCATCTGGCCCATCAAGACTCACTCTCATTTCATCAGTCCATAAAACCTTAGAAAAATCAGTCTTGAGATATTTCTTGGCCCAGTCTTGACGTTTCAGCTTGTGTGTCTTGTTCAGTGGTGGTCGTCTTTCAGCCTTTCTTACCTTGGCCATGTCTCTGAGTATTGCACACCTTGTGCTTTTGGGCACTCCAGTGATGTTGCAGCTCTGAAATATGGCCAAACTGGTGGCAAGTGGCATCTTGGCAGCTGCACGCTTGACTTTTCTCAGTTCATGGGCAGTTATTTTGCGCCTTGGTTTTTCCACACACTTCTTGCGACCCTGTTGACTATTTTGAATGAAACGCTTGATTGTTCGATGATCACGCTTCAGAAGCTTTGCAATTTTAAGAGTGCTGCATCCCTCTGCAAGATATCTCACTATTTTTGACTTTTCTGAGCCTGTCAAGTCCTTCTTTTGACCCATTTTGCCAAAGGAAAGGAAGTTGCCTAATAATTATGCACACCTGATATAGGGTGTTGATGTCATTAGACCACACCCCTTCTCATTACAGAGATGCACATCACCTAATATGCTTAATTGGTAGTAGGCTTTCGAGTCTATACAGCTTGGAGTAAGACAACATGCATAAAGAGGATGATGTGGTCAAAATACTCATTTGCCTAATAATTCTGCACTCCCTGTAGAATATATGATATGTTTTAATTTTCTTCTTGTAACAGGTAATTCTGCTACTTAAAATGGACAGAGTTTTTTTTAGCATACTTTTATTGTAATGGGAAAATGATTACATTTCCTTGACTCAGAAATCAGGTTCTTTTACCCTATTTAATATTTTGAATGGTAATTAAAGAGATATTTTATTATATATATATATATATATATATATATATATATATATATATATATATATATATATATATACAGGGAGTGCAGAATTATTAGGCAAATTAGTATTTTGACCACATCATCCTCTTTATGCATGTTGTCTTACTCCAAGCTGTATAGGCTCGAAAGCCTACTACCAATTAAGCATATTAGGTGATGTGCATCTCTGTAATGAGAAGGGGTGTGGTCTAATGACATCAACACCCTATATCAGGTGTGCATAATTATTAGGCAACTTCCTTTCCTTTGGCAAAATGGGTCAAAAGAAGGACTTGACAGGCTCAGAAAAGTCAAAAATAGTGAGATATCTTGCAGAGGGATGCAGCACTCTTAAAATTGCAAAGCTTCTGAAGCGTGATCATCGAACAATCAAGCGTTTCATTCAAAATAGTCAACAGGGTCGCAAGAAGCGTGTGGAAAAACCAAGGCGCAAAATAACTGCCCATGAACTGAGAAAAGTCAAGCGTGCAGCTTCCAAGATGCCACTTGCCACCAGTTTGGCCATATTTCAGAGCTGCAACATCACTGGAGTGCCCAAAAGCACAAGGTGTGCAATACTTAGAGACATGGCCAAGGTAAGAAAGGCTGAAAGACGACCACCACTGAACAAGACACACAAGCTGAAACATCAAGACCGGGCCAAGAAATATCTCAAGACTGATTTTTCTAAGGTTTTATGGACTGATGAAATGAGAGTGAGTCTTGATGGGCCAGATGGATGGGCCCGTGGCTGGATTGGTAAAGGGCAGAGAACTCCAGTCCGACTCAGACGCCAGCAAGGTATCATCAAAGATAAGCTTGTGGGGCCTTTTCGGGTTGAGGATGGAGTCAAGCTCAACTCCCAGTCCTACTGCCAGTTTCTGGAAGACACCTTCTTCAAGCAGTGGTACAGGAAGAAGTCTGCATCCTTCAAGAAAAACATGATTTTCATGCAGGACAATGCTCCATCACACGCGTCCAAGTACTCCACAGCGTGGCTGGCAAGAAAGGGTATAAAAGAAGAAAATCTAATGACATGGCCTCCTTGTTCACCTGATCTGAACCCCATTGAGAACCTGTGGTCCATCATCAAATGTGAGATTTACAAGGAGGGAAAACAGTACACCTCTCTGAACAGTGTCTGGGAGACTGTGGTTGCTGCTGCACGCAATGTTGATGGTGAACAGATCAAAACACTGACAGAATCCATGGATGGCAGGCTTTTGAGTGTCCTTGCAAAGAAAGGTGGCTATATTGGTCACTGATTTGTTTTTGTTTTGTTTTTAAATGTCAGAAATATATATTTGTGAATGTTGAGATGTTATATTGGTTTCACTGGTAAAAATAAATAATTGAAATGGGTATATATTTGTTTTTTGTTAAGTTGCCTAATAATTATGCACAGTAATAGTCACCTGCACACACAGATATCCCCCTAAAATAGCTATAACTAAAAACAAACTAAAAACTACTTCCAAAACTATTCAGCTTTGATATTAATGAGTTTTTTGGGTTCATTGAGAACATGGTTGTTGTTCAATAATAAAATTAATCCTCAAAAATACAACTTGCCTAATAATTCTGCACTCCCTGTATATATATATATATATATATATATATATATATATATATATATATTCACCCTAGAAATGTTATTTATTCTTAGTAAAAAAATAAAAATTATATATATATATATATATTTAACAATAACTGGCACTACAAAGAATCTAAACCTAGGTTTATCTTTACTTATATCTATATAGTTCCTAATAAGCAAATGGTGCTCAGGGTTTGAAAACTTAAAAATAAAAAATTAAACAAAATGATCCCAAGGAAGAACCCTGCTTACTTTAGGACCCAGCAAACTCTATCTGACACAAAATCATTATATACACACTATTAAATAAATCATTCTAGTAAGAGACAAACACACGCAGGGATATAAGATTATATCTCAATTAACATTTATTGACCAACATAGTGATCAATATTATTGAACACCTTCCATCAACCATATATATACATAGTAATGTACCTATTGGATCAATGTCCATGGTCATTAATACTGGGAGCTCCCTTATTGTAATTCAGTTGGAAAGTGCATTTGATCCTTTGCATCCAAGGATATACAGGGAGTAACGTTCATTGCAAAAATATGATATAAATTCCCCTTTACTGTAGCAAAACACCTCTCTCAGGGTCTGTAATCCAGGAACACGTGCAGTATAATACAAAACACTACCGAGTAAGTAGCTCACAATCCAAGTTTAATCTAAGCTTGTTTGCTTAGATTTATGTGCTCTCATGACCGTTACCTTGTATGCTGCACTCAGGTCTTCCAGATAAAATTTACACAGACATGGTACATCAATGCACAGGGACAATCCTTACAGTCGTTCCAATGTGCACTTAGAACAAAATGGTAGCTGCTTTCTACGCGCATTTCACCCCTCACTGCATGGGACTTCTTCTGGCTTAGTTTGATATTCGTTATCAGTTACTGAACCGTCTTAAAGCTGTATAGCTCAGCTACTTTCGGTTACATTTAAAAACATATATTCATTCATAATTATGGATGGCTTTTAACAATTTAATTTAACCTATATACAATTTATGCCAGATTTCAATCACAATAAACAATGAAAACACAAAAATCTGTGACCTGAGATTTATTACTTTAGTAAACACTGCTTTTTTGTGCCATTCATTTACAAATTGTAAGTGTATAGTTTATATTACATCTTACACTTTGTAATTAGCAAAATATCAGGTAGATTACAAGTTTTGTGTTACGGCTTTTAACGCTGAAAAATGGCAATTTCAGCGTAATGGCAGTAACGCACTATTACGAGTCATGTCGGTATTGCTATAGCGCAAGCATTTTAACCTGTAACGCAACGTCCATTCAGCACTCAAAAAAATGATGTTTTTGTGTGGGATTTTCATAGCTCCAGTATTACAGGTTGTGCGGTGAGGCTAAAATGTTTGCGTTACAGCCTATACCGACACGATCCGTACCGCCATCTGACACCAGTAGTTATGAGTTTTGCGCAACAAAAATGTTTCACACAAACTAAACTGTTACAAAGTACACTAACACCCATAAACTACCTATTAACCCTTAAACCGCCACCCTCTTGCATCGCAAACACTATATTAAACTTATTAACCCCTAATCAGCCTCCCACCCACATTGCGACTATTAAATAAATTTATTAACCCCTAATCTGCCTCCCCCTACATCGCCGACACTAGAATAAAGTTATTAACCCCTAATCTGCTGCTCCCCGACATCGCTGACACTATAATAAAGTTATTAACCCCTAAACCTCCGGCCTCCCACATCACCATTCACCACCACTAAATAAACCTATTGACCCCTAAACCTCTGGCCTCCCACATCTCCGCAACTAAATAAACCTGTTAATCCCTAAACCGCCGGCTCCCCACATTGCAAAACACTAAATTAAATAAAATAAAGTAAAGAACTTTCAGCAGTCAACCATAAGTGTATCAAAAAACATAGTGCTTTATTCCAGGATAAAACAACAGGACAAGCAGTAAAATTTCAGAACGTAGTCTGACCGGTTTCGGTCTCTCTGACCGTAATCATAGACTAATGCATAACATGTGTAACATACATTTAAATAACATGTATCCTGATTGGCTAAAAACAAACAGTCAGAAATTTTAACTCCATATGTACTGACACCAATGAATCACACTTATTAAATGGATATACATATAAAATTTGTTAAACCATTTAAATGTAAAGTGGTGAAGAGGACAATAATAGACCCTTTAAGCAAATATCATATCAATACATATAAAGTGTACAAGAATATAGAGTTTATGTACAAAAAATATTATAGAGAATATATACATATATTCACTTGGAATACAGAAACATGCAGTATAAGAATATATTTAAACAAATACATATCTTCATACTTATACTTGTGAATAATTGGAACAAGGATATATAGTAAAACTTTGGCAGATTGATGTTATAATCTATAGCTCATCCCATAAAATGATAATGAATCATATTAGAAATAAATTTAGTCAAGCATTAAATCATAATGATGACAACACCTTACTATTCATTGGACACATTCATAATTATACATATTACTCTCGAAACATACATTAAGATGAAGCAATAATAATAAATGTTTGTACATCTCCAATTGAACTAGGTAATGAAACACCCTAAGATAATGCTTGATCATCTTTGCCAATAGTTAATGATGTCGAACTCAGAATTAAAACCTAAAGGTAACAAGCTTTTCATTTTAAATATCCAATAGGTTTCCTGTTTACACAAAATTGGAAATTTATCTCCACCTCTAGGAGGTTTCCTAATTTGTTCTATAGCTTGCCATCTCAATGTTTTAATATTTTGATCATGCATTTCAATGAAATGCTTAGATAGCGCTGAACAGGTAACTTTGTTAGATATGTAAGACAAATGCTCTTTTATACGTTTGCCAACTTCCCTTGTAGTTCTTCCTAGGTACTGTTTCTGGCAAAGACTGCATTCCACCAAATAAATGATGTATGTGCTCCTACAATTTATACATCCTTTAGTAGGAAATATTTGTCCAGTAACAGTAGATTGGAATGTTTCACTGCTACGAATGTGATCACAAGAGCCACAATTCTTTCTGCCGCATTTGAATGTCGCATTGTGATGTAACCAAGAACTGGTCACTTTTTTGTCACTTCTCAGCATACTCGGTGCTAATAGTCCCCAAGGTGACATTTCTTCGGGGGACAAACATGCAACCCTTTTCTACAGTGTGTCTAAGAGACTTGTCTCCCATTAAGATAGGAAGATTTTTCTTGACTATGGTACAGACCGCATCATATTGATTGGAAAAAGACGTGATGAATTTGGGTTTACAATCATCTGTTTGATTTGCTTTTTTATCCTGAATCCCTTTTGTTTTAAGTAGAACATCACGTTTTAATCCTTTAGTCTCAAAAAATGCCTTGTTAATAGTTTGTTTGGGATATCCCCTAACAATCATTCTATCTCTAAGTTGTTTACTTTCAGATAGAAAATCACTCTCAAGGGAACAATTACGCTTAGCTCGTAGGAACTGGCTCTTAGCAATACCTTTAAATACATGTTTTGGATGACTAGAATGAGCATGTAGAAGACTATTGCCTGAGATGGGCTTTCTATAAAGAGTGGAAATAATTTTTCCACTCTCCACATCCCCCATCAAGGTAACATCTAAAAAATTGACCCTGTCCCTGTTCCATTCAGAAGTGAATATAATATTTGCAACAAAATTACCCGCTTCTGATTCATCTGATGACCAGATGATAAGCAGGTCATCAATGAATTGCTGGTATAGTACAATGTGATCAATATTACCTCCATAGACGTAGGACCGCTCCCACCAACCCATAAATAGGTTGGCATAAGAGGGAGCAAACTTTGCCCCCATGGCGGTCCCACGTCTCTGGAGGTAATATGTGTCTTGAAACACAAAGAAATTGTGTTCCAATATGAATCTGACTACTTTGATGAACAATGCTCGTTTTTCATCAGTAAGGTCTGAATATAACCTTAAATAATAGTCAATTGCAGTAAGACCATGGTGGTGAGGAATTGAGGAGTACAAGGAGGTGACGTCTATAGTCAACCAACTGAATCCTTTTTGCCATATGACATTATCCAATAGTTGCAGGACATGGGTAGTGTCTCTCACATAGCTAGGTATTAGCTTAACTATGGGCTGTAAAAATTGATCAACCCATTTTGATAACGGCTCCAATAAGGACCCAATACTTGCAACTATTGGTCTCCCCTTTACGTTCTCAACACTCCTGTGGACTTTCGGGAGATGATGGAAAATTGGGCTTACAGGTTGATCAACCAAAAGATGATCCGCTGTAACCCCATCCATCAAGCCCTCTTCTACAATTTCATCAAGCAGATGTGATAACTCCTTTTTGAATCTGGCAGTAGGATCCCCTGACAGAACAAGGTAGGTGTCACTGTCATTCAGTTGTCTGGTGGCTTCAGCAAGGTAATCTACCCTGTCCAAAACCACCACACTACCCCCCTTGTCAGATTGCCTGATTACTATCCCACTGTTCTTTTGTGAATTAACAAGTGCTTCACGTTCCTTAAACGATAGATTGTAACTATGCTCATCTGTTTGCTCAGCTAATGTTGAAAGATCCTTTAAGACTCTCTGATGGGATGTTTCTAGGAGTTTACCCCTAGCATGTATGGGGTAAAAATCTGATTTATTTTTGGGTTTAGATTTTGTCAATGTATAGCTAGTCTCAGGGTCAGCAGAGCCTTCATGATTAAGATCCTCAAGTTTAATGATGGCACAAGCATCACCAAAATTTAGGTTTGGCCCTCTTATTTCAGGGTCTTGTTGGTAATGTTGCCATCATGTTGTTGATAATCATAATCATGAAAGAACCTTTTTAGAGTTAGATCCCTAACCAATTTGTTAACATCCAAAATTGTTTCAAAGAGGTTAAACTTTCTGGAAGGAACAAAGCCTAACCCATAGTTAAGAAGTTTAATCTCAAGATCAGATAATAAATATGATGATAAATTTATCACCATATTTACTGATATTTTTTCGTTTTGGATTGTTTCCCTCTCAGTGTATATCTCTGATTGTCCACATCCTGTGTGTTGTCTACTACTGTTTTGCCTCCTCCCTGGAATTGTTTTGTGGCCCCTTGAAAAACCTGTCCCTCAGTAGTAGGTTTGTTCTGTTGTTTGTTGGTTTTACTCTTATTACCATTCCCAACTGTATTTACATTAGTACTGGTTATCTTGGGTCTTGTACCTAAAGGTAAAGTGTTTTTCAATATACCCTTATTAATATTAGTGGTTGGTAATGTACATTGATCATCACCCTCAGAACCTCCCTCCTCTCCTGATGTGCCCTCAAAGCTAGAGGCAAACCTTTCCTCATCAGTGTTGTCACTTTCTGATGTGGAAAATGTAACTTTTTTATTGGACTCAGTAGGGTTTGTTTTAGCTTTCTTATACATCCTATTGAAAAACCTCCTTCTTTTGTTTTTCTTATTAGTTTGTGGTTCTTCTAATTCATCTTTGTCGTACCAAGACTTATTTCTCTGGCGACGTCGCCAGATATATACTGAGCCTTGTGTATAGTCTTTCTGGTCAATCAGAAATTTGCTGTGTTTCACTTGAATGACTAATTTTTTAGACTCATCCATAGTTTCTTTAAAGATTTTATCAAATTTGAAAAATATTTCACACTGGTTAAATTTATTCATATCAGTTTCTAATAGTGCAATCTTACTCTTGATGTCATTTAAAAGATAGTCTTTGTACTCAATAAGTAGGGTTATAAGTGTGAGGGAACAATCAGTTAGTGCTTTGTTCCATCTTTCAACAAAGGATGGATCTTTTATATCATATGTGGGGAACTTGTTGATTCTGAGGCCTCTAGGGATCATTTTTAGAGACAAATACTTAGATAATATCCACTTGTCCCATTTAAGTTTCTGTTCCTTTAGTTTTAAGTGTTCATAATCTTGAAATAAATCACCCAATTTCGTTTTTGGTGAATCACAATTAAAAACATCCTCTAATTCTAAAAGGTCTAAATTGTCCTCATCAATGTCATTAAAAGAATACATAATTTCTAAGTCCTGAGTATTATCCATATTATATGTTTGAATAGTAAATCCACCAACTGTTGGAAAAAATCTTAAACAAATGTTGATGTTATAAATCCAGTACTATTATACATATAATTGGATAGAGCAAAACTGTGCAATTAATGCAGCCAAATATACACAAAATATGTTATCACCCCTATTAGGGAGAAAAGAGAGTCAAACAATATGACTAAACTGAAATAATAATGGCTCATATGAACATTCCTAGAAAAATATATCTCTATAGGGTTAAGTAATGAGAAATAAAGATATTGAGCAGAGATATATGTTGAATATCTAAGACAATTGTGTTAAACAATGACAGCCACATAGGTCACATTTAATCAAAGGACACAAATATGCAGGCTTAAGCCTAAAAGCACAAGTCCCATCGTACTTAAATGATCAGTCCTATGAACATATGTAGAAAAATGACCTAAGTCTTTATCAGGGGTAATTGATAGAGAAGGCTTGTAATGTCCCAATTGAGGAAAGGGATGCAGCGTAGTCAGCAAAGTTCAGTGGATATGTGCAGGAAAAAACCGGAGCAGCTCCTCCCTAGGCCCTTGGGCACAGCACCAGGCGTGCAGAAAAATAGAGGCTCCTATCTCCGCAGGACAATGCCGTCTCGGCGTTCGCAGCTGAGAGTGAATCACTTCCGGTATCATGTGACTGCTATGTCGCACGTCACGTGGTCTCCTGCCAGCCAATCAGAAACCTTGTAGAGCCGTAGCTAAGACCTTGATGCAGCCAGGGATTCCCATGTCACAGCACGATACTTCCAGCTATAGGCATCTCCTCACTTAGACAACGTCAATAATGGTGGCAAATATAGGTGAATCCTGAACAGCACAACTGTGTATAAGCTGACAGAAAGGTGCTTCTTAGATATCCCAATAGGTATAATGCAAATTGAGCCTGGGATGATTCAGAGTCCTTTGATTAAATGTGACCTATGTGGCTGTCATTGTTTAACACAATTGTCTTAGATATTCAACATATATCTCTGCTCAATATCTTTATTTCTTACTAAATTAAATTGTTTACCCCTAAACCTAACACCCCCCTAACTTTTAATTAAACTTACAATATAACTATCTTTAAATAAATAAAAACTTACCTGTTAAATAAAATAAACCTATCATTAAACTATAAATTAAATTAACCTATCATTAAACTATAAATTAAATTAACCTAATATATATTAGAAGGTATTCTAATAAAATAAAAAATTACTACCAATTAAAAAAATCTAAATTACAAATTTAAAAAATCCTAACACTACGAGACAAATTAAAAAATCTAAAATTACAAAAAATTATAAACACTAAATTACGAAAAAAAAAAAAAAATAGCTTACAAAAAATGATAAATAAATAAAAAGGCCTTTTTGCATACAAATGCAATGGGTAGCTTAGGTTTTTTTTTAGAGTTAGGTTTTTTTTATTTTGGGGGTTGGTTGGGTGGTGGGTTTTACTGTTGGCGGGACTTTGTATTTTGTTACATGTAAAAGAGCTGTTTAACTTAGGGCAATGAACTACAAAAGGCCCTATTCATTTATTGTAGGCTAGGGGGTATTTTTATTTTGGGGGTCTTTTTTATTTTTATAGGGCTATTAGATTAGGTATAATTGTTTTTATTTTTGATAATTTAGTTTATTATTTTTTGTAAGCTTAGTGTTTTTTATTTTTCGGAATTTAGTGTTTATTGTTTTTTGTAAGTTTAGATTTTTAATTTTTTCTCGTAGTGTTAGGTTTTTTTAAATTTGTAATTTTGATTTTTTAATTGGTAGTATTTTTTATTTTATTAGAATAGTAAGGTTAGGTTAATTTATAGTTTAATGTTAGGTTTATTTTTATTTCACAGGTAAGTTTGTATTTATTTAAATATATTTATATTGTAATTTAAATTTAGGGGGTGTTAGGTTTAGGGGTTAATTGTTTAATTTAGTGTTTTGCGATGTGGGGGGCTGCAGTTTAAGGGTTAATAGGTTTATTTTGTTGCAGAGATGTGGGAGGCCGGAGGTTTAAGGGTTAATAGGTTTATTTAGTGGTGGTGGTGGTGGTGTGGGAGGCCGTAGGTTTAGGGGTTAATAGGTTTATTTAGTGGCGGCAGTGTGGGAGGCCGGAAGTTTAGCGGTTAATAACTTTAAATATAGTGGCAGTGATGTAGGAGAGCGGCGGAATAGGGGTTAATAACTTTATTATAGTGTCAGCAATGTTGAAAATCGGCGGAATAGGGGTTAATAACTTTTATTAGTGTCGGCGATGTTGGGAGAGGCAGATTAGGGGTTAACAACTTTATTTAGGTGTCAGCGATGTCGGGGGCGGCAGATTAGGGGTGTTTAGACTTGGGGTTTATATTAGGTTTAAACTTAACTTTTTTTCCCCCACAGATATCAATGGGGTTGCAATACAGAGATTTTTCCTTCCGCACTTCAGGTGTTTTTCAGGTTTTTTTCTAACACTCTCTCCCCATTGGGGGAAAGCGTGCGCGAGCACGTCAAAGCAGCCCTTGGATTTTGTGAGGTATGGAGCCTAACGCCACCATATCGCAAGCACAAGGAGGATTTTCAGTTACTCGTAATGGCAGCGATATGGAGAGTGAAATAATGCAACTTTTTTGGCGTTGGTTTCGCACCCTGTTTAGCGCAAAACTCGTAATCTAGGGGATTCTCTGATATATTTGCAATATCAATTTTTTTTTTTTACCAAAGCTTAGCCTTTATCCAGAAAACTGTATACAATTAACTTAAATGTTACAATCGATCCTAATACTAAAGAAATCCATGGAATATTTATAATTTAGCTATCATAATATTCTTTACCCAAAAATGGTGCAAAATGTAACTCTTCATTCACGCCCCATGGTTTTAATGCTTTAAGATTAAATATCCATTTGCATTCTTTTTGGAGTTAGATTTTATCTAAATTTCCTCCTCTTCACTTGTAATTAATTTTTTCCAAGGGCTCCATGTACTAAGGGGAGGACAAACTGCTTCTCAACTTGCGAAGCTTTCTGCCCGCCTCTGCTACATACGTGCAGCTGATCTGTTCATCCGCTGGCCTGTATGTTTCAATATACACTCATCGCCGCAGTGTGTAATGCCCGCCCCTTCATTTGCGTGATCAATCAGGCTACTGAAGGGGCTGTCAATCACTGAGAGCGAGCAAGCTCTCTGTGATTTTCCCTCACCACCTTAGAGGTGGTGTAGGGTGTAAGAAGCAGTGGTAAAATGACCGCTGCTTCTTACATTGCGGGAAGCAGGCTTGCATATGCGAACCTTCCCCACAAGGGCTCCAGAGCAGCTCTCGCTGCTTCATACATGGAGCCCCAAGTCTCTAAACTATTATGGGGTATTATAAAAATATCTAGCTACACTACTTGTTTTAATACATTTATTTTTTATATCCCTTTTTTGTTCCTAAATCCTTTCTTTCAGTTCACAGTATGTTTTATCAACACAGAATATGGGGCATTTACACTGTAGCATGTACACCGCTCCCTCAGTTTTACAAGTAATATGTCCATTTAACCAATGGGTTTAACCATTGCTATCTATAAATGTATCTCCTCTTATATTGTTGGGGCAAACTGAACATTTTCTACAGTTAAAGTTGCTGTTTTTCCAGCTTGTTTTTGTAGCCATATATTGCTACTATTTTTCAGAATTACTTATCACTAAGGTATCCTTTAAATTAGGGTTTCTTTTAGCAGTTGTGCTTGGTGTGTCTCCTGCAATGTTCCCTATTGACGGCTCTAAGGTTAAGTTATACCAGTGTTTTTTGTTTTTTTAATTGTTATTATGTTTTGCCATTTATTATTATAGGTGCTTACAAACCTTAATTTTTCTTTATCTTCATTTGTTTTAGTTTAGTATATTAAGATGTCTCTATTACTATCCATAGCTCTACAATAAGCTTTTTAAAGGGACAGTCTACACCAGAATTTTTATTGTTTTAAAAGATAGATAATCCCTTTATTACCCATTCCCCAGTTTTGCATAACCAACACAGTTATATTAATATACTTTTAATCTCTGTGATTATCTTGTATCTAAGCCTCTGCAAACTGCCCCTTTATTACAGTTCTTTTGTCAGACTTTAGCCTTTAGAGTTTAGCCAATCAGTGCCTGCTCCCAGATAACTTCACGAGCACAGTGTTATCTATATGAAATACATGAACGAACACCCTCTAGTGGTGAAAAACTGTTAAAATGCATTCTAAAAAGAGGTGGCCTTCAAGGTCTAAGAAATTAGCATATGAACCTCCTAGTTTAAGCTTTCAACTAAGAATACCAAGAGAACAAAGCAAAATTGGTGATAAAAGTAAATTGGAAAATTTTTTAAAATTACATGCTCTATCTGAATCATGAAAGTTTTTTTTGGCCTAGACTGTCCCTTTAAGGTAAGATTCAGAATAACCCATTTTTTAAATCTCTTTTGTAACTCTCTAGCTTCCATTTAAATTATTTTATATCTGTACAGTTTCTGTGATGTCCTAAGTACTGACCTTGTGATATATTATAAATTAAAGTTGTTAAATGATGACTTTCTGCATGCAATAATGCATTCCTGCTCTTTTCTTACTAAATGTTGCTGTATTCATTTCAGTTTCAACTTTTCTTATCTTCAAATCTATAAACTGTAATGCTGAAGTCCAGCACTTCCTCTTTTCTTTGACCGGAAGACAGCAGAACCACTCAAGAAGAAAAACGACTTAATGGCATTCCATCATAGACCAGAAAAGAATAGTGACTCCCAGGAACGGAAAACTCAACAGCTAAAATGGTCCGAAAATGAGGAAATGAGATCCACAGAGTCACTGAAAGAGAAAAAACGAAAAGTAACCACTAATCCCAGAAAGGAATACCAACAGCAATAACATCAGTTGGAATTTCTAGAAAACAAAATCTTTATTAACACATCAAGGGAGGGAACAGAAGGGGGGAAATATTCGCCTCCTGTCTTTAATAAAATCAAGATTATTTAGTCACCATAGGCTATAATAATCCGAATTTTATGACAAGACAGGAGGCTTCATATTTTGCATTTCTTAAAGTTCCTCTACATAAGAATTTCAAATAAAATAAAAAAATTTAAAAAGCTCTGATGCCCCTCTTGAAAACCCTGGGGAGGAGGGTTCTTTAAACACCATTTTACCTCTTGGGAGGAGGTTCAATCACCCCTATGTGAAAAGCCTGGGGGAGGGGCTAGCAGTCATCGGGCTTGAGATATGCCCCTACTAGGGACTGGGAGATAGGGTCTTTCCCAGCTAATTGTGCATATAAAGAGAGACTAATATTGAACTAGATAGATTAGACATGTGGGTAACAGGGTTAGAGCTAGTCTCATTGGATTAAAGGATACCTCTGAAAAGAAAAGGGGCTAAGGAAGATTTAATATGTTAGCAATGGCTGATTCAACTAAGACAAAAAATCTACTTAGAAAAGGAAAAGGATAGAAAGAGAGAAACACAAGAAAAAGATATTTCCAAAGGAAGCTTAAAATAAGCAAGTATAACGAAATAAAAACCACAATGAGAACCAGTGTCATGCTGAGGAGAGGCTCGCATGACCGACCGGAGCTAGTCACTGGTCAGACAGGCATCCACGTGAACTCTCAGCACAGACAGCACCGGAGGAGATAGCTGAATTACATTAAGGGCAAGAATAGATAAAACGATTAGAGGAGTACAAAGAAGGCAGTAGGTAGAACAGATACAACAGAACCCCTAAATGCGATGACCGGGAGAGGGTCGTAAGGCCTTCCAAAGCCGCTTGGAGGCGAAAGCGACTGGAGTGTGTCGAGAGGGCTAAAATCTGCATCGAACAATATAGAAAAATGTATCAGTCTCATTTATTGCAGATACATACTCCTTACATTGACAGGACAAAAAAATATAAAATCACCTCTCTGCTCAAAGATAGTTTCTCTAAAGGTTAGTGGAGGGTGATCAGATCCCCAGGGAGGTTAACAAAGGGTAGTAAAATGTTGGAAGTACTACAACGCAGGGATGAGTCCCTCTGGCCTAAATAAAAAAAATCTGACATAAGCTCATACAAGAACCCTCCAGTTACACAATATACTTATATTTGAAATAGCATATACAGGCTTAGGGCTAGATTTATTAAGCCCCTACGGCAGCAAGTTCTCTCAAGAACTTGCTCGCCGTCATTTATCAAGCAGCGGTCACCAGCTTCCTTAGCCTCTTCGCCACCTCTAATCTGGCGAAATTCAATCTCCTCGGTCTAGTCAGACCGAGGAGATTGACAGCTCCTGCCCGCGCGTGATTGGCTGTGCGCGGGCAGGGGGCGGGATTACACGCAAGCGCAAAATTGCGCTTGTGTGCAATGCCGAATACCTGCGGGTATTTTCGCCCCGCCACAGGCGAGCTGAGGCGTACAGGGGCGCGTATACGCGCCCCTGTACGCCTCAGCTTTCATAAATCTAGCCCTTAATATACTTACCATTGACCTATTCTAATAACGTACCAGGCTAGGTTTGAGGCTATATCTGAAAGGTCTAAAGCAAAAGCTGCAACATTAGACCAACATAAGCCTTATAGCCTTACAATAGTTATCTAATAAATATAGCCGTAAAACAGGCTAAATAGTTATATATACTCATGTAATGAAACATAATACAGGCTATACTTTATATAATGTAGCCTAATACAGGGAAATATACAAAATTTAATATAACCTAATACAGGCTCGTTATAAAATATAGCCATAATACCGGCAAATCTATGAAAACGTATTAATAAGTGATAATGCAGTTAATATCCTAAAATTAGTAAAACCTGAATAATATAATGTAGCCTTAACATAGGCTAATATACTTAAATAATAATCTAAACACAGGCTATTATCTAAAATAGCTTTAATATAAGCCAACATAATATCTTTAATAACCTAAAGAAGGCTTATCATATAACATAGCCTAAATGTTGGCAAATATACATATATAATAACCTTATACAAGATTATTGGATGATAAAGCCTTAAAATAGGTTAATATACTTATATTTAATAACCTGAAGCAGGCTTATTATATAACATAGCCTAAAAATAGGCTAATATACCTATATTAAACCCTAAAATAATGTAACTAAAATATAAGTGAATAGTGCAAATATAACATAGCCTTAAAAGCTTAAAGGGACAGTCAACACCAGAATTTTTGTTGTTTTAAAAGATAGATAATTCCTTAATTACCCATTCCCCAGCTTTGCATAACCAACACAGTTATAATTATACACGTTTTACCTCTGTAATTACGTGGTATCTAAGCCTCAGCAGACTGCCCCCTTATTTCAGTTCTTTTGACAGACTTGCATTTTAGCCAATCAGAGCTGTCTCAATGGTAAATTCACGTGCATGAGCTCAATGTTATCTATATGAAACACATGAACTAATGCCCTCTAGTGGTGAAAAACTATCAAAATGCATTTAGATTAGAGGCGGCCTTCAAGGTCTAAGAAATTAGCATATGAACCTCCTAGGTTTAGCTTTCAACTAAGAATACCAAAAGAACAAAGCAAAATTGGTGATAAAAGTAAATTGGAAAGTTGTTTAAAATTACATGTCCTATTTGAATCATGAAAGTTTTTTTTGGGCTTGACTGTCCCTTTAAAAAGATAATACAGAAATTAATATCTAAAATAAAAAATCCTTCTAAAGAAATAAAATAGCCCGCTTGCTTTATTATAATAAAGAAGAAAATATAGAATAAATAAAATGCAAAAGAAAGTATTCTTTTACAAAGGTCCAAAAGTACCGTGATAAAGTAAATAAATAAGAAAAAGTTAGCTAAAACCTAGAAAAAAATTAAATTATAATTTACAGCGCTGCATACACAATACCACTCAAAGGGATAATAAGTATAAGGACGGCTAATATCAGTCTTACTAAAGGGAGGTGCCATTAATAAAGTAAATATTATGGATTGAAAGAAGATAAAAAACTTAATTGGATCAGCACAGGAGTGCAAGATTAAGGAAGCCAATTTTTTTTTTGATTTAGATAAATACCAAAAGGTTTAAATTACTTGAACTGATGCCCTAACCACAGTGCTACAGTGGCTGCTACTTTGAGATACCTAGGAAGTATTGCGCAATGAAAATGTTAGAAAGCACTAAACAAAAGATAGAACTAAAATGTCTCATTAGGAAAGTGCTCTTCCGTTGTGCTACATTGCATTGTTATGTTAGGAGAATCATCAGGACAGCAGCAAGCGCACCGTGCCTCGCTGGAGAACATACAGAAGGAAGGAGGCCTGCAGTGCGATCGCAATCACTCTAGTACGTAAACCTTCTAAATATAGGGAAAAAATTAAAAATAAAAGTATTTCCCTAAAATGAATGCTCTAACTTGTAAATAATCAGACCCTGAGGGGAATAGAACCTGGGTCATCTGAGTGAAGGGGCTAAGTAGAAACCTCTAACTTTTGAAGGATTAATATTGTAAGCATGTAAAACATATAGTTATACATATAATGATGATGGCCTAAAATTCAGATTTTAAAAATCAAATCCTTTGACTGTATTATAAACTGCCTGACTTCATTCCAAAGAAAGCCTATTTTAAAATTTAGAGTGTGATCTACCACTATACCACTGCAGCCACTTGGCTACTAAAGCTGTACTGTTATAATATTAGCTACGCTACTCTCCAGGGCCTTGCCGAGAAGCAGCTCTCTTGGCCGACCTGCATAAGAGCTGGTCAGAGGAGCATCCGCCTAGGCCCCAGCCCACGCCCTGAAGTAGACGCGCGCGATGTAGGAGGTGGGAGGGGTGGTCCTTCCTCAAACTGCGAGTCAGAGGGATAAAGTGATCAGAGTGATAAAGTATAAGGCCGCCTGATCACTGTAGGAAGGACGCCACTGCCACCAATGTAGGAGCTGGGATCATTAGGAGGAGGAGGTCATGAACGGCCAGATTGCAGAAGCGAATATATACGCAAGTCGAGACCTCCTCCCAACGATTCCAGAGAGATGGTAAGAATCCTAGCCGGTCTGCAACTAGCGAACGGGCGACGATCTGGCAGGAGAACCATGAGCAGTGGGGAGTTTATAGAACTCCGCTGCAAAAACAATATCACCAACGATAAAAGGCCTAAAAATTTAAGATAGAGAAAAATAAACTCAAATAGCTATAAAACTATACCCGGAATCATGTTTGCAGAATCCAATTCCCAGCATTAATAAATGCATAAATCTATAGAAGGTCTGAAGCCTGCATGTGTCAGAGGCCTAACAACAGGCCACATGCCTGTTATACAAAATTAATACACAATTTATTAAATAACATAACTAAAATAAATAACTAAATAACTAAAGATGGATAATACTGAAGACAAAAGCCCTATAAATTAGTAAGGCTAAAAAAGATAACTAAACAAGAATTAGAATAATATCATTAGAAAATATGGAGAGAGAAATTAATACATAACCTGCTGTCTGGAAGCAGCAAAGAAAAGAGGAAGTGCTGGACTTGTTCATTACAGTTAATTAGACTGCTGTGTGCTGATTGGTGCAGCCTTGTTGCTATGTTATTTTTTTTTTCTCTGTATGTTTTCTTTGCTGCTGTTTGGATTCAGTAAAAATTTGATGCAAAATATGAAGCCTCCTGTCTTGTCACAAAATTATGGATTAAACTCATCAAATTATGTTCTTCATATTTACTTCCTCTTTGATTAAGAAAGATTTTATTTATTTCTATGCCCTTTTCATTAGGAATAGAGGGATACGACTTCCACGTCAATAGTCACTAAAATAGTGTCTCGATTGACATAAGTCTATTGATCTTTTTTAATACGTCTAGTGTGTCTTTAACATATGAGGGCAAAGTTATTAGGAATGGTTTCAAGCAATAGTCAACGTATTGTGATATTTTCTCTGTTAGGGAATTAATCCCTGACACAATAGGTCTATTTTTTCCTTATGAATTTTAGGAATAGTGTAGAAAGTTGCTATTGTGGGGTATTTTACCTTTAGAAAATCTAATTCACGTTTGTTAATGACTTTTTCTGAAAGCCCTTTCTAAAATCTCCTCCAATATCTTACTATATTCTTCAGTGGGATCCTTTCTTAAATGTTTATAATGTGTTCTATCACCCAATTGTCTATTGCAATCTATCTAAATTTTACAAAATTTAGTACTGGTGGTGCCATTGATAAGGCTGGCATAAATTTAGATTTCTTAGACAGATGACTAAATCCTATAGGAACCTGTTTCTTCACTAGAAATGTCAGATTCTGAATCCATTTCAGATAGATCCCTAAGTAATAATCTATCTTGCATATCTAAAGTGATATTCTGAGCTTTATCTTGATGTATACTTTTTAATACTATTTTGTGTGCAAAAAGATGGACATCTTTTATTATTGTGAATTTGTCGCACTTGTTATTGTGTCCTTTTCTAACACTTCTGTTTGGAAAACTGTTAGAGTTTAAGCAAGGTGATAAAATTGTAAATTTGCTGCAGAAAAAAAACCTAAGTTTTCTCCTTCTGTTGTTTGCTGAGATGATATCACCCTTTCTCCTGGGTTTGGCTGTTTGTTCTTTCTGCCTTCCCTTCTAGTTCATTTTGGGATATGTTTCTTTCTAAAAAAAAAATATATGCCCTTCTATTCCTAAGATTTTATGCTCTTCTTCTATCTTCTCTACCTTGGTTTTCTGAGTCAATGGCATCTACTTATCAAGCCGTCAACCGCAAATACGCTGGAATTTCGAAGCATAATTGTGGCGAGCCTGAGTCGCCTTAATTATCAAACCCTACAGACCGGCAAAAGTAGAAATCTGTGACATAACATACGATCCGCCAGTCTCAGTCCGACACAGATCAATGCTTACGTCACTACAGATGTTATAAATGCAAATTCGGCACTGACTACTTTTGCTAGTTAACAAATGTCGGTACGCTCGGCACTATTCCGGCCCAGCGTACCTGGTTTTCAATCCGCCGCCCTGGAGGCGGCGGATGCCATAGGAATCAATGGGAGTAAAAAGCAGCGAAAGCTCATGTTCCCTGCTGCCCGATATCCCATTGATTCCTATGGGAGAATAAAAGTTATGTTTACACCTAACACCCTAGCATGTACCCCAAGTCTAAACACCCCTAATATGCCGCCCCCTACACCACCGCCACCTACATTATACTTATTAAACCCTAATCTGCCACCCCGACACTGCCGCCACCTAAATAAAAGTTATTAACCCCTAATCTGCCGCTCCCGAAACCGCCGCCACTTACATAAAGTTATTAACCCCTATCCCGCTGCTCCCGGAGCCCACCGCAACTAAATAAATGTATTAACCCCTAAACTGCCAGCCCCCCACATCGCCATAAAGTAAATTAACCTATTAATCCCTAAACCTAACAACCCGCTAACTGTACATTAAATATTAACTCATCCCTATCTTATAATAAATTTAAACTTACCTTTTGATTTAAATTAAACTATATTAAACTATTAATTAATCTACTCTAACTGTTAACTAAATTATATTAAACTATATTAAACTAATAATTAACCTATTCTAGCTATTATAATAAAATTACATTAAACTATATTAAATTAATAATTAATCTAACCTAACTTTTATACTAAAATTACATTAAACTACCAATTAAATTAAATATATTATATATTTAAACACCTAACCCTACTCAAATAATTTAAATCTACACTAAAAAATTACAAAGTTACAAAAAACTAAGTTACAAAAAATAACAAACACTAAGGCCTAGATTTGGAGTTCGGCGGTAGCCGTCAAAACCAGCGTTAGAGGCTCCTAACGCTGGTTTTGGCCGCCCGCTGGTATTTGGAGTCAGTGATTAAAGGTTCTAACGCTCACTTTACAGCCGCAACTTTTCCATACCGCAGATCCCCCTACGCCATTTGCGTAGCCTATCTTTTCAATGGGATCTTTCTAACGCTGGTATTTAGAGTCGTTTCTGCAGTGAGCGTTAGAGCTCTAACGACAAAATTCCAGCCGTCTGAAAATAGCAGGAGTTAAGAGCTTTCTGGCTAACGCCGGTTCATAAAGCTCTTAACTACTGTACCCTAAAGTACACTAACACCCATAAACTACCTATGTACCCCTAAACCGAGCTCCCCCCACATCGCCGCCACTCGATTAAAAATTTTAACCCCTAATCTGCCGACCGCCACCTACGTTATACTTATTTACCCCTAATCTGCTGCCCCTAACCCCGCCGACCCCTATATTACATTTATTAACCCCTAATCTGCCCCCCACAACATCGCCGCCAGCTACTTAAAATAATGAACCCCTAATCTTCCGACCGCAAAGCGCCGCCACCTACGTTATCCCTATGTACCCCTAATCTGCTGCCCCTAACACCGCCGACCCCTATATTATATTTATTAACCCCTAATCTGCCCCCCTCAACGTCGCCGACACCTACCTACACTTATTAACCCCTAATCCGCCTTACTAACCCTATCATAAATAGTATTAACCCCTAATCTGCCCTCCCTAACATCGCCGACACCTACCTTCAATTATTAACCCCTAATCTTCCGATCGGAGCTCACCGCTATTCTAATAAATGTATTAACCCCTAAAGCTAAGTCTAACCCTAACACTAACACCCCCCTAACTTAAATATAATTTACATCTAACGAAATAAATTAACTCTTATTAAATAAATTAATCCTATTTAAAGCTAAATACTTACCTGTAAAATAAACCCTAATATAGCTACAATATAAATTATAATTATATTATAGCTATTTTAGGATTAATATTTATTTTACAGGCAACTTTGTAATTATTTTAACCAGGTACAATAGCTATTAAATAGTTAAGAACTATTTAATAGTTACCTAGTTAAAATAATAACAAATTTACCTGTAAAATAAATCCTAACCTAAGATATAATTAAACCTAACACTACCCTATCAATAAAATAATTAAATAAACTACCTACAATTACCTACAATTAACCTAACACTACACTATCAATAAATTAATTAAACACAATTGCTACAAATAAATACAATTAAATAAACTATCTAAAGTACAAAAAATAAAAAAGAACTAAGTTACAGAAAATAAAAAAATATTTACAAACATAAGAAAAATATTACAACAATTTTAAACTAATTACACCTACTCTAAGCCCCCTAATAAAATAACAAAGACCCCCAAAATAAAAAATTCCCTACCCTATTCTAAATTAAAAAAGTTACAAGCTCTTTTACCTTACCAGCCCTGAACAGGGCCCTTTGCGGGGCATGCCCCAAGAAGTTCATCTCTTTTGCCTGTAAAAAAAAACATACAATACCCCCCCCCCAACATTACAACCCACCACCCACATACCCCTAATCTAACCCAAACCCCCCTTAAATAAACCTAACACTAAGCCCCTGAAGATCTTCCTACCTTGTCTTCACCATCCAGGTATCACCGATCCGTCCTGGCTCCAAGATCTTCATCCAACCCAAGGGGGGGTTGGCGATCCATAATCCGGTGCTGAAGAGGTCCAGAAGAGGCTCCAAAGTCTTCCTCCTATCCGGCAAGAAGAGGACATCCGGACCGGCAAACATCTTCTCCAAGCGGCATCTTCGATCTTCTTCCATCCGGTGCGGAGCGGGTCCATCTTGAAGCAGGCGACGCGGATCCATCCTCTTCTTCCGATGTCTCCCGACTAATGACGGTTCCTTTAAGGGACGTCATCCAAGATGGCGTCCCTCGAATTCCGATTGGCTGATAGGATTCTATCAGCCAATCGGAATTAAGGTAGGAATTTTCTGATTGGCTGATGGAATCAGCCAATCAGAATCTAGTTCAATCCGATTGGCCGATCCAATCAGCCAATCAGATTGAGCTCGCATTCTATTGGCTGATCGGAACAGCCAATAGAATGCGAGCTCAATCTGATTGGCTGATTGGATCAGCCAATCGGATTGAACTTGATTCTGATTGGCTGATTCCATCAGCCAATCAGAAAATTCCTACCTTAATTCCGATTGGCTGATAGAATCCTATCAGCCAATCGGAATTCGAGGGACGCCATCTTGGATGACGTCCCTTAAAGGAACCGTCATTAGTCGGGAGACATCGGAAGAAGAGGATGGATCCGCGTCGCCTGCTTCAAGATGGACCCGCTCCGCACCGGATGGAAGAAGATCGAAGATGCCGCTTGGAGAAGATGTTTGCCGGTCCGGATGTCCTCTTCTTGCCGGATAGGAGGAAGACTTTGGAGCCTCTTCTGGACCTCTTCAGCACCGGATTATGGATCGCCAACCCCCCCTTGGGTTGGATGAAGATCTTGGAGCCAGGACGGATCGGTGATACCTGGATGGTGAAGACAAGGTAGGAAGATCTTCAGGGGCTTAGTGTTAGGTTTATTTAAGGGGGGTTTGGGTTAGATTAGGGGTATGTGGGTGGTGGGTTGTAATGTTGGGGGGGGGTATTGTATGTTTTTTTTTACAGGCAAAAGAGCTGAACTTCTTGGGGCATGCCCCGCAAAGGGCCCTGTTCAGGGCTGGTAAGGTAAAAGAGCTTGTAACTTTTTTAATTTAGAATAGGGTAGGGAAATTTTTATTTTGGGGGTCTTTGTTATTTTATTAGGGGGCTTAGAGTAGGTGTAATTAGTTTAAAATTGTTGTAATATTTTTCTTATGTTTGTAAATATTTTTTTATTTTCTGTAACTTAGTTCTTTTTTATTTTTTGTACTTTAGATAGTTTATTTAATTGTATTTATTTGTAGCAATTGTGTTTAATTAATTTATTGATAGTGTAGTGTTAGGTTAATTGTAGGTAATTGTAGGTAGTTTATTTAATTATTTTATTGATAGGGTAGTGTTAGGTTTAATTATATCTTAGGTTAGGATTTATTTTACAGGTAAATTTGTTATTATTTTAACTAGGTAACTATTAAATAGTTCTTAACTATTTAATAGCTATTGTACCTGGTTAAAATAATTACAAAGTTGCCTGTAAAATAAATATTAATCCTAAAATAGCTACAATATAATTATAATTTATATTGTAGCTATATTAGGGTTTATTTTACAGGTAAGTATTTAGCTTTAAATAGGAATAATTTATTTAATAAGAGTTAATTTATTTCGTTAGATGTAAATTATATTTAAGTTAGGGGGGTGTTAGTGTTAGGGTTAGACTTAGCTTTAGGGGTTAATACATTTATTAGAATAGCGGTGAGCTCCGGTCGTCAGATTAGGGGTTAATAATTGAAGTTAGGTGTCGGCGATGTTAGGGAGGGCAGATTAGGGGTTAATACTATTTATGATAGGGTTAGTGAGGCGGATTAGGGGTTAATAACTTTATTATAGTAGCGCTCAGGTCCGCTCAGCAGATTAGGGGTTAATAAGTGTAGGTAGGTGTCGGCGAAGTTGTGGGGGGCAGGTTAGGGGTTAATAAATATAATATAGGGGTCTGCGGTGTTAGGGGCAGCAGATTAGGGGTACATAGGGATAACGTTGGTTGCGGCGGTGTACGGAGCGGCAGATTAGGGGTTAATAATAATATGCAGGGGTCAGCGATAGCGGGGGCGTCACATTAGGGGTTAATAAGTGTAAGGTTAGGGGTGTTTAGACTCGGGGTACATGTTAGAGTGTTAGGTGCAGACGTAGGAAGTGTTTCCCCATAGGAAACAATGGGGCTGCGTTAGGAGCTGAACGCTGCTTTTTTGCAGGTGTTAGGTTTTTTTTCAGCTCAAACAGCCCCATTGTTTCCTATGGGAGAATCGTGCACGAGCACGTTTTTGATGCCGGCCGCGTCCGTAAGCAACTCTGGTATCGAGAGTTGCATTTGCGGTAAAAATGCTCTACGCTCCTTTTTTGGAGCCTAACGCAGCATTTGTTTGAACTCTCGATACCAGAGTTAAATTTATGGTGCGGCCAGAAAAAAACCCGCGGAGCGTTAACAGCCCTTTTACCGCCGAACTCCAAATCTAGGCCTAAGTTACACAAAAAAATAAACACTAAGTTACAAAAAATAAAAAAGAAATTATCAAAGCTTTAAACTAATTACACCTAATCTAAGGGCCCTATGAAAATAAAAAAAGCCCCCCCCCCAAATAAAAAAAACCCTAGCCTACAATAAACTAAAATAGCCCTTAAAAGGCCCTTTTGCATGGCATTGCCCCAAAGTAATCAGCTCTTTTACCTGAAAAAAAAAATGCAAACAACCCCCAACAGTAAAACCCACCACCCACCACCCACACAACCAACCCCCCAAATAAAACCCTAACTAAAAAAACCTAAGCTCCCCATTGCCCTGATTGCAACAACCTTTATTCCGATTGGCTGATAGAATTCTATCAGCCAATCGGAATCTAAGGGACACTATCTTGGATGACGTCACTTAAAGGAACCTTCATTCGCCGGTAGTTGTCGGAAGGAAGAGGATGCTCCGCGTCGGATGTCTTGAAGATGGAGCCGCTCCGCGCCGGATGGATGAAGATAGAAGATGCCGTCTGGATGAAGACTTCTGCCCGTCTGGAGGACCACTTCGCCTGGCTTGGATGAAGACTTCTCCCGGCTTCGTTGAGGACTTCGGCCCGGTTGGATGAAGACTTCTGCCGCTTCCTTGTGGATGGATGTCCGGTCTTCAGAACTGTAAGTTGATCTTCAGGGGGTTAGTGTTAGGTTTTTTTTAAGGGTGTATTGGGTGGGTTTTATTTTTAGGTTAGGGCTTTGGGCCACAAAAGAGCTAACTGCCCTTTTAAGGGCAATGCCCATCCAAATGCCCTTTTCAGGGCAATGATGGGGAGCTTAGTTTTTTTAGTTAGTATTTTATTTGGGGGGTTGGTTGTGTGGGTGGTGGGTTTTACTGTTGGGGGGTTGTTTGTATTTTTTTTTACAGGTTAAAGAGCTGATTACTTTGGGGCAATTCCCCACAAAAGGCCCTTTTAAGGGCTATTGGTAGTTTAGTTTAGGCTAGGGGTTTTTATTATTTTGGGGGGGGCTTTTTTATTTTGATAGGGCTATTAGATTAGGTGTAATTAGTTTAAAGATCTGTAATTTGTTTTTTATTTTCTGTAATTTAGTGCTTTTTTGTGATTTAGCTAATTTAATTTATTTAATTGTTTTTAATTTAGTTAATTTATTTAATTATAGTGTAGTGTTAGGTGTTATTGTAACTTAGGTTAGGTTTTATTTTACAGGTCAGTTTGTATTTATTTTATCTAGGTAGTTATTAAATAGTTAATAACTGTTTACTAACTATTCTACCTAGTTAAAATAAATACAAACTTGCCTGTGAAATAAAAATAAACCCTAAGCTAGCTAAAATGTAACTATTAGTTATTTTGTAGCTAGCTTAGGGTTTAGTTTATAGGTAAGTATTTAGTTTTAAATATGAATTATTTAGTTAGTAATAGTAGGTTTTACTTAGATTTATTTTAATTATATTTAAGTTAGGGGTGTTAGGGTTAGACTTAGGTTTAAGGGTTAATAAATGTAATATAGTTGCGGCGACGTTGGGGACGGCAGATTAGGGGTTAATAAGTATAATGTCGGTGGCGGCGGTGTAGGGGGCGGCAGATTAGGGGTTAATAACATAATGTAGGTGGCGGTAGGCTCCGAGAGCGGCAGGATAGGGGTTAATATGTTTATTAGAGTGGCGGTGGGCTCCGGGAGCGGCAGGATATTATTTAGTTGCGGCGGGGTCCGTGAGCAATGGGATAGGGGTAAAACAGTGTAGTATAGTGTGGGTGTTTGGTGACAGTATACCAGTAAAGCTGGGTAAAAGCCAAAGAGCAGCGAGATCGATGACTGTCAGTTAACAACAGTCCGCTGCTCATCACACCGTACTTGGTGCGCGGCTTTTTGACAGCTTTTTTGGTAACTTTGGAGAACGTATTCAGATCCGCGGCAGCGAAGTTAGGCGATCTTAGGCGAGCGTATTGGTGCCGTTGAATGCAAGTAAGTTGACGGCTTGATAAGTAGATGCCTGAGTCTGAGCTACTTGAAAAAATCAGGGAATAATCATAAACCTTATTTTCTTGATAATTATTCCAATCTCTTCGAAATTTATGTTATTTCTTAAATTGTATTGCCTCCTGTATTTTCCTTAATTCTGTTTACACCACCATCATTAGTTTGGCATATTTTTCATCACTTTCCCATTTATCTATTTGATAGGATCAGATGCACTTTCCAACTGGATTACAATAAGGGAGCTCCCAGTATTAATGACCATGGACATTAATCCAATAGGGACTTTAATATGTATATATATATATGGTTTATGGATAACTTCCAATAGTGTTGATCACTTGTTTGTCAATAAATGTTAATTGAGATATATTCTTGTAACCCTGTGTGTGTTTGTCTAACACTAGACTATTTTTTAATAGTGTGCATATAATGGTTTTGTGCCAGATAGAGTTTGGTTCTTTCTCCTTCCTTGGGATCATCTTGTTTAAATTGCAATACATATATATATATACAGTACTTGGCAAAAGTCTTATGCCAACATTAGATTTGTTGTTTTAGCAATGGTATAATTAATGACCATGTATAATTATTTCTCAGTCTCTTTATTAGAATACAACCAGACTATTTTTTAATAGTGTGTATATAATGGTTATACACCAGATAGAGTTTGGTTCTTCCTCCTTCCTTGGGATTATCTTGTTAAAATTTTAATATATATATATATATATATATATATATATATATATATATATATATATATATATATATATATATATATACAGTACTGGGCAAAAGTCTTAGGCCAACATTAGATTTGTTGTTTTAGCAATATATATAAATAAACACCATGTATAATTATTTCTCAGTCTCTTTATTAGACTACAACCAGAAAATACAGGATATTTGTATGCAGTATTAAAAAACAGAAAAAAATCTGAAAAAACTGTTCCTATAGGCAAAGTGGCAAGTAGTTTGTGTGACTTCTCCTTATACTTGCGCTATGTCAGGAACCTGGCACTCATAAACCTAAATGGAGTGGAACCCTAAATAATGTCATTGCTAACACTTGTATTTGTCATTCTATTTCGTGTCAAAATAACTGTTGTGGAAAATGTCTATTGCACCAGATTTGTGCAAGACATGCTTGAGCATTACATACACATGCGGTATGAGTTGAATTCATTGGAAGCTTGTTAATAAGACCAACTTTTAATCACATCATTGTATTCAAAATGCCACAGATCAAAGAATTTGACAGACATAAAATCAAGATGTGGTATTCAAGCTGTTATTGTAACGCTCGTGGGGTACTCCTCTATCAGACCAAACTCAGCCAGTAGTCTTGTTATCCCGGCGTTGAGCCGGAATGATAGGAAATATCCCAGAGCAGAGAAAGTTAGCGAGATGAGGAAGGCAGCACTCACCACAGGCAGGACAGTCCCCAGCGGCAACAGCAGAGCAGTCCAAGGATGAACCCCTAGAATGGTCAGGCAGGCAAGGTTTGGCAACAGCAAAGCAGTCCAAGGATAAACCACTAGAATGGTCAGGCAGGCAGGGTTTGGCAACAGCAAAGCAGTCCAAGGATAAACCACTAGAATGGTCAGGCAGGCATGGTTTGGCAACAGCAAAGCAGTCCAAGGATAAACCACTAGAATGGTCAGGCAGGCAGGGTTTGGCATCAGCAAAGCAGTCCAGCAGATTGAGGGTTAAGGCAGGTCAGACAGGCAGGTTCAGCAACAGTAATCAATCCAGCAGTTTAAAGGTTAAGGCAGGTAGAGTAATCAGACAGGCAGTATTCAGCAGCAGTAATCAATCAGCAGTTTAAGGGTTAAGTGAGCCATCACTGCCCCTGGCAACGAGCAGGGAAGGAGACGCTGCGCCCCTAGGAAACGGCTAGAGTGGCGCGGCTTGACAGTTATAAAGAAATTTGAAGAATCAGGAGAGGCCAAGGACAAAAAAGGACTGGACGGCTAAGAAAACTTTCAAAATCTGATGAGAAGTTTCTCAGAGTTTCTTCTTTGAAAGACCAGAAGAAGTCCAGCAAGGACCTGGCTCAGCATCTGGCAGCTTCATCGGGATTCCAAGTTGACCCTTCTACAGTCAAAAGAAGCTTGATCAGGAATGGCCTTTGTGGAAAGGTAGCAGCCAAGAAACCACTTTTTCAGAAGGGAAACAAGGAGAAATGGCTAAAATATGCTAAAGCTTATAAAGATTGGAATGAAGATCAGTGGAAAAGAGTATTATTGAGTGACTAATCCAAGTTTTACATTTTTGGCTCCAATTGTCAACAGTATGTGAGAAGAAGAGTTGGGGAGAGATAGAAAAATAAGTGCTTGCGGCCTTTAGTGAAACATGGTGGAGGGTGTATCCTGGTTTGAAGCTGCATTTCTGCCAGTGGTGTTGGCGATATTGTCCAAATTGATGGAATCATGAATGCTGAAATGTACAGAAAGGTTTTAATTCATCATGCCATTCCTTCTGGAAAGTCTCTGATTGGGAATGTTTTTTTTTTCAGCATGATAATGATCCCAAGCACACTGCTAATTCAGTGAAATCATATTTGGAGAGAAAAACAGCTGATATAACAGTCATGGACTGGCCTCCAGACCTGAATATTATAGGAGCAGTATGTGATCACCTGGACAGAGAAAGAAATAAAAGACAACCTACATCTAAAGAACTCTGGGAAGTGCAATTTTGGTTATCCCGAAGCACCGCTTTTTTTTTTTTTTTTTTTTTGCTAAGTGCTGAAAGAAGCCTGATATAATATACCAGACAATTACTTCAGAAAACTTCAGGACAATCTCCCCCAAAGAGTTTAAGATGTGCTTATTACTGACTTTTGCTTTAAGAAGCAATTTTGTTCTGAAAATTATGTTTTTTTTTATATTTTGTGTACATATTTCCTGTATTTTTTGTTTTTATCTTTATAAAGAGACCTTAAAAATAAATATGGATGGTCATTAAAACTTTGCTAAAACAACAATTTTAATTCTAATGGTGGCCTAAGACTTTTGCACAGTACTGTATATATATATATATATATATATATATATATATATATATATATACACACACACAGAGAAAAGCGCACTCTCAGGAATGATCAACCAGCTCAATAACTTGTTAGCTTGTTCTATGGCGATTTACCACCTGGATGCAGCTTCCACTTAGCCCCTTAGCCCAGTAATGTTTTTTTTACAGAGTAGAACTCTCCTGTAGTATATCAGTCTGATCCCGCCTATTAAGGTCAGTCCAGCCCTGAAATACCAGGCAATTCTTCTCTCAACAAGAAACACAGCAACCCCAGACAATTGTTTTGGCCTTCATTGGACCTCATCAGTAAGGTGTAGCCATATTCTTTTAAGTACACTGAACAATTGGAGTCCACATCTGGTTGCCCCTTTTTTTCCCTTAGAAAGACGTAATACACACATAGAGAAGCGCACTCTCAGGAACAACCAACCAACTCAATAATTTGTTAGCTTGTTCTATGGCGATTTACCACCTGGGTGCAGCTTCCGCTTAGCCCAGTAATGCTTTTCACAGAGTAGAACTCTCCTGTAGTTTATCAGTCTGATCCCACTTACAGGGAGTGCAGAATTATTAGGCAAATTAGTATTTTGACCACATCATCCTCTTTATGCATGTTGTCTTACTCCAAGCTGTATAGGCTCGAAAGCCTACTACCAATTAAGCATATTAGGTGATGTGCATCTCTGTAATGAGAAGGGGTGTGGTCTAATGACATCAACACCCTATATCAGGTGTGCATAATTATTAGGCAACTTCCTTTCCTTTGGCAAAATGGGTCAAAAGAAGGACTTGACAGGCTCAGAAAAGTAAAAAATAGTGAGATATCTTGCAGAGGGATGCAGCACTCTTAAAATTGCAAAGCTTCTGAAGCGTGATCATCGAACAATCAAGCGTTTCATTCAAAATAGTCAACAGGGTCGCAAGAAGCGTGTGGAAAAACCAAGGCGCAAAATAACTGCCCATGAACTGAGAAAAGTCAAGCGTGCAGCTGCCAAGATGCCACTTGCCACCAGTTTGGCCATATTTCAGAGCTGCAACATCACTGGAGTGCCCAAAAACACAAGGTGTGCAATACTCAGAGACATGGCCAAGGTAAGAAAGGCTGAAAGACGACCACCACTGAACAAGACACACAAGCTGAAACGTCAAGACTGGGCCAAGAAATATCTCAAGACTGATTTTTCTAAGGTTTTATGGACTGATGAAATGAGAGTGAGTCTTGATGGGCCTGATTGATGGGCCCGTGGCTGGATTGGTAAAGGGCAGAGAGCTCCAGTCCGACTCAGACGCCAGCAAGGTGGAGGTGGAGTACTGGTTTGGGCTGGTATCATCAAAGATGAGCTTGTGGGGCCTTTTCGGGTTGAGGATGGAGTCAAGCTCAACTCCCAGTCCTACTGCCAGTTTCTGGAAGACACCTTCTTCAAGCAGTGGTACAGGAAGAAGTCTGCATCCTTCAAGAAAAACATGATTTTCATGCAGGACAATGCTCCATCACACGCGTCCAAGTACTCCACAGCATGGCTGGCAAGAAAGGGTATAAAAGAAGAAAATCTAATGACATGGCCTCCTTGTTCACCTGATCTGAACCCCATTGAGAACCTGTGGTCCATCATCAAATGTGAGATTTACAAGGAGGGAAAACAGTACACCTCTCTGAACAGTGTCTGGGAGGCTGTGGTTGCTGCTGCACGCAATGTTGATGGTGAACAGATCAAAACACTGACAGAATCCAAGGATGGCAGGCTTTTGAGTGTCCTTGCAAAGAAAGGTGGCTATATTGGTCACTGATTTGTTTTTGTTTTGTTTTTGAATGTCAGAAATGTATATTTGTGAATGTTGAGATGTTATATTGGTTTCACTGGTAAAAATAAATAATTGAAATGGGTATATATTTGTTTTTTGTTAAGTTGCCTAATAATTATGCACAGTAATAGTCACCTGCACACACAGATATCCCCCTAAAATAGCTATAACTAAAAACAAACTAAAAACTACTTCCAAAATTATTCAGCTTTGATATTAATGAGTTTTTTGGGTTCATTGAGAACATGGTTGTTGTTCAATAATAAAATTAATCCTCAAAAATACAACTTGCCTAATAATTCTGCACTCCCTGTATTAACATCATTCCAGCTCCAAAATTCCAGGTAATTCCTCTCTGAACAAGGAACACAGCAACCCCAGACAATCGTTATGGCCTTCATTGGGCCCAGCCAGTGTGGTGTAGCCATATTTCTCTAAGCACACTGAGCAAGGAGTCCACGTTTAGTTGCCCTTTTTTCCCTAAGGGAGACTTAATACACACATAGAGAAGCGCATTCACAGGAACAAACAACCAGCTCAATAACTTATTAGCTTGTTCTGTGGTGATTTACCACCTGGGTGCAGCTTCCCCTTAGCCCAGTAATGCTTTCACAGAGTAGAACTTTCCTGTAGTTTATCAGTCTGATTCCGTCTATTAAGGTAATTCCAGAGCCAAAATACCAGGCAATTCCTCTCCAAACAAGGAACACAGCAACCCCTAATGATCGTTTCCACCTTCATAGAGTGCACTTCTTTTTATATGTGTGTGTATATATGTATATGTGTATATATATATATATACATTCATACAAGTGTTATATATATATCCATATGGTATATAATTCATTATTGCTCATTATTTATTTTGCCCATTTTCTTGTAATATAATTCTGTCAACTGTGTTTTTTTCTACTCCACCCTGACAGGTTCTGAACTCTAACTAACTAACCATGCAACATGCTACAGAGAGATTGCAGGTATTTATTTATATTCATCCCTTATTGACCACAGCAACATAAACATAATGGCTGTTTAATGGACTGCAAAACAACACGAATTTTGCTCCAAAACGTTGGCTTTTAAATTTATAGCCATTTACTTTTGTGTAAACTCTTTGCAATACACAAATTAATGTATTCTATTCAAACATTAAATAATTGAATGTCCATTTAAGTGTGAAATGAGAGACCTTAAGATTAATAATAAACAAAATTCACTCGGCTGAATTTATTTTGATTAAATGAAATGATACATGAACACATTTTTGATATAACAAAATAAAAAAAATAATTTATTAAAAAAAAATACTTCAGAACAATACGCATTGAAAACAAGTGATAGCAATATATTATATCTGTGTCCAAATGAAGGGGGGGGCGACGACATTGTTTTCTTTTTAAAGACAGTAAACAAATTAATCAAAATAAAAGTGTATCGGCTAGATTACGAGTTGTGCGTTAGGCTGAAAAAGCAGCGTTAAGAGGTCCTAACGCTGCTTTTTTATGCCCGCTGGTATTACGAGTCTTGCAGGTTTAGGGTCACCGCACACTTCTTTGGCCTTACCGCAAAATGACTTACGTAAACTTTGTAAAGTCTTTTTTCTATGGGACTTCCATAGCGCCGGTATTACGAGTCTGTCCTGGGAGGCCAAAAAGTGAGCAGTACACCCTACCCTGTCAAGAGTCCTAACGCATTTAAAAGTCAGTAGTTAAGAGTTTTATGGTACAAAGCCGTAGCATAAAACTCATAACTAAAGTGCTAAAAAGTACACTAACACCCATAAACTACCTATTAACCCCTAAACCGAGGCCCTCCCGCATCGCAAACACTAAAATAAAAATTTTAAACCCTAATCTGCTGCTCCGGACACCGCCGCCACCTACATTATATTTATTAACCCCTAATCTGCCGCCCCCAACATCGCCGCCACCTACATTATATTTATTAACCCCTAATCTGCCGTTCCCAATGTCAACGCCACCTACCTACACTTATTAACCCCTAATCTGCCGCCCCCAACTTCACCACCACTATAATAAACATATTAACCCCTAAACTGCCGCATTCCCGCCTTGCAAACATTAGTTAAATATTATTAACCCCTAATCTGCCGTCCCTAACATCGCCGCCACCTACCTACATTTATAAACCCCTAATCTGCTGCCCCAACATTAAAGTTAATAACCCCTAAACCTAAGTCTAACCCTAAACCTAACACCCACTAACTTAAATATAATTTAAATAAATCTAAATAAATATTCCTATCATTAACTAAATTATTCCTATTTAAAACTAAATACTTACCTATAAAATAAACCCTAAGATAGCTACAATATAACTAATAGTTACATTGTATCTAGCTTAGGGTTTATTTTTATTTTACAGGCAAGTTTGTATTTATTTTAACTAGGTAGAATAGTTACTAAATAGTTATTAACCATTTAATAACTACCTAGCTAAAATAAATACAAATTTACCTCTAAAATTAAACCTAACCTAAGTTACACTAACACCAAACACTACACTATAATTAAATAACGCCTAGATTTAGAGTTCTGCGGCCAAAGGGGTGCATTAGCTACGCATGCTTTTTTCCCCCGGCACCTTTTAAATACTGCTGGTATTTAGAGTTCACAGAAGGGCTGCTTTAGGCTCCAAAAAGGGAGCGTATAGCATAATTTACCGCCACTGCAACTCTAAATACCAGCGGTGCTTACGGACGCTTCAAAAACGTGCTCGTGCACGATTCCCCCATAGGAAACAATGGGGCAGTTTGAGCTGAAAAAAAATCTAACACCTGCAAAAAAGCAGCGTTCAGCTCCAAACGCAGCCCCATTGTTTCCTATGGGGAAACACTTCCTATGTCTGCACCAAATACCCTAACATGTACCCCGAGTCTAAACACCCCTAGCCTTACACTTATTAACCCCTAATCTGCCGACCCCGCTATCGCTGACCCCTGCATATTATTATTAACCCCTAATCTGCCGCTCCGTACACCGCCGCAACCTACGTTATCCCTATGTACCCCTAATCTGCTGCCCCTAACACCGCCGACCCCTATATTATATTAAGCTAAGTCTAACCCTAACACTAACACCCCCCTAAGTTAAATATAATTTTTATCTAACAAAATAAATTATTTCTTATTAAATAAATTATTCCTATTTAAAGCTAAATACTTACCTGTAAAATATAGCTACAAGCGGGGGCTGAAGAGATCCATTCCATTGGCTGATCAGAACAGCCAATAGAATGCGAGCTCAATCTGATTGGCTGATTGGATCAGCCAATCCGATTGAACTTGAATCTAATTGGCTGATTCCATCAGCCAATCAGAATTTTCCTACCTTAATTCAGATTGGCTGATAGAATCCTATCAGCCAATCGGAATTCGAGGGACGCCATCTTGGATGACGTCCCTTAAAGGAACCGTCATTCGTCGGGAAGTCGTCGGCCAGGATGGATATTCCGCGCCGGCGGGATGAAGATGGAGCCGGAAGAAAGAAGATTGAAGATGCCGCTTTATAGAAGACTTCAGCCGGATGATGGACCTCTTCAGCTCCCACTTGGATCAAGACTTCAGCCGGATGATGGACCTCTTCAGCCCCATGATGGACCTCTTCAGCCCCCGCTTGGGCTTGGATGAAGACTTCGGAGCCTCTTCTGTACGGATCGGTGATACCCGGCGTGGTGAAGATAAGGTAGGGAGATCTTCAGGGGCTTAGTGTTAGGTTTATTTAAGGGGGGTTTGGGTTAGATTAGGGGTATGTGGGTGGTGGGTTATAATGTTGGGGGGGGGAGTATTGTATGTTTTTTTTTTACAGGCAAAAGAGCAGAATTCTTTGGGGCATGCCCCGCAAAAGGCCCTTTTAAGGGCTGGTAAGGTAAAAGAGCTTTTCAATTTTTATTTTAGAATAGGGTAGGGCATTTTTTTATTTTGGGGGGCTTTGTTATTTTATTAGGGGGCTTAGAGTAGGTGTAATTAATTTAAAATTGTTGTAATATTTTTATAATGTTTGTAAAAAAATATTTATTTTTTGTAATTTAGTTCTTTTTTTATTTTTTTGTACTTTAGTTAGTTTATTTAATTGTATTTATTTGTAGGTATTTGTATGTAATTAATTTATTGATAGTGTAGTGTTAGGTTTAATTGTAGATAATTGTAGGTATTTGTATTTAATTAATTTATTGCTAGTGTAGTGTTAGGTTTAATTGTAACTTAGGTTAGGATTTATTTTACAGGTAATTTTGTAATTATTTTAACTAGGTAGCCATTAAATAGTTATTAACTATTTAATAGCTATTGTACCTGGTTAAAATAAATACAAAGTTGCCTGTAAAATAAATATTAATCCTAAAATAGCTACAATATAATTATAATTTATATTGTAGCTATATTAGGGTTTATTTTACAGGTATTTACAAGTATTTAGCTTTAAATAGGAATAATTTATTTAATAAGAAATAATTTATTTAGTTAGATAAAAATTGTATTTAACTTAGGGGGGTGTTAGTGTTAGACTTAGCTTTAGGGGTTAATAAATTTATTAGAGTAGCTGTGAGGTCCGGTCGGCAGATTAGGGGTTAATACTTGAAGTTAGGTGTCGGTGATGTTAGGGAGGGCAGGTTAGGGGTTAATACTATTTATTATAGGGTTATTGAGGCGGGAGTTAGGCGGATTAGGGGTTAATAACTTTATTATAGTAGCGGTGAGGTCCGGTCGGCAGATTAGGGGTTAATAATTGTAGGTAGGTGGCGGCGACGTTGGGGGCGGCAGATTAGGGGTTAATACATATAATATAGGGGTCGGCGGTGTTAGGGGCAGCAGATTAGGGGTACATAGGGATAATGTAGGTTGCGGCGGTGTGCGGTCGGCAGATTAGGGGTTAAATTTTTTTATTAGAGTGGCGGCGATGTGGGGGGCCTCGGTTTAGGGGTACATAGGTAGTTTATGGGTGTTAGTGTAGAGCACAGTAGTTAAGAGCTTTATGAACCGGCGTTAGCCCAGAAAGCTCTTAACTCCTGGCTTTTCTCTGCGGCTGGAGTCTTGTCGTTAGATTTCTAACGCTCACTTCAGCCAAGACTCTAAATACCGGCGTTAGAAAGATCCCATTGAAAGGTAGGATACGCAAATGGCGTAGGGGGATCTGCGGTATGGAAAAGTTGCGGCTGCAAAGTGAGCGTTAGACCCTTTCCTGACTGACTCTAAATACCAGCGGGTGGCCAAAACCAGCATTAGGAGCCCCTAACGCTGGTTTTGACGGCTAACGCAGAACTCTAAATCTAGGCGTAAATTTACTAAATTAAATACAATTACCTAAATTAAATTAAATTAGCTAAAGTACAAAAAAAAACACTAAATTACTGAAAATAATAAACAAATTACAGAAATTTAAACTAATTACACCTAATCTAATAGCCCTATTAAAAAAAAAAAAAAAAAACCTAACCTAAACTAAACTACCAATAGCCCTTAAAAGGGCCTTTTGCAGGGCATTGCCCCAAAGTAATCAGCTCTTTTACCTGTAAAAAAAATACAAACAATCCCCCCAACAATAAAACCCACTACCCACACAACCAACCCCCCAAATAAAATACTAACTAAAAAACCCTAAGCTCCCCATTGCCCTGAAAAGGGCATTTGGATGGGCATTGCCCTTAAAAGGGCAGTTAGCTCTTTTACCGCCCAAACCCTAATCTAAAAAATAAAACCCACCCAATACACCCTTAAAAAAACCTAACACTAACCCCCTGAAGATCGACTTACCGGGAGACGTCTTCATCCAAGCCGGGTGAAGTGGTCTTCCAGACGGGCAGAAGTCTTCATCCAAGCCAGGCAGAAGTAGTCCTCCAGACGGGCCGAAGTCTGTTTTATGGTGATTTACCACCTGGGTGCAGCTTCCGCTTAGCCCAGTAATGCTTTTCACAGAGTAGAAATCTCTTGTAGTTTATCAGTCTGATCCCACTTATTAACATCATTCCAGCTCCAAAATTCCAGGTAATTCCTCTCTGAACAAGGAACACAGCAACCCCAGACAATCGTTATGGCCTTCATTGGGCCCAGCCAGTGTGGTGTAGCCATATTTCTCTAAGCACACTGAGCAAGGAGTCCACGTCTGGTTGATCTTTTTTCCCTAAGGGAGAGTTAATACACACAGAGGGAAGCGCACTCGCAGGAACAAACAACCAGCTCAATAACTTTTTAGCTTGTTCTGTGGTGATTTACCACCTGGGTGCAGCTTCCCCTTAGCCCAGTAAAAAAAAACACTAAATTACTGAAAATAATAAACAAATTACAGAAATCGGAATCTAAGGGACGCCATCTTGGATGACGTTACTTTAAGGTACCTTCATTCGGTTTTATTCGTTGCCAGAAGAGGATGCTCCGCGTCGGATGTCTTGAAGATGGACCCGCTCCACGCCGGATGGATAGATGAAGATAGATGATGCCGTCTGGATGAAGATTTCTGCCCGTCTGGAGGACTACTTCTGCCTGGCTTGGATGAAGACTTCTGCCCATCTGGAGGACCACTTCGCCCGGCTTGGATGAAGACTTCTGCCCGTCTGGAGGACCACTTCGCCCGGCTTGGATGAAGACGTCTCCCGGTAAGTCGATCTTCAGAGGGTTAGTGTTAGGTTTTTTTAAAGGTGTATTGGGCGGGTTTTATTTTTTAGATTAGGGTTTGGGCGGCAAAAGAGCTGACTGCCCTTTTAAGGACAATGCCCATCCAAATGCCCTTTTCAGGGCAATGGGGAGCTTAGTTTTTTTTTTAGATAGTATTTTATTTAGGGGGTTGGTTTTGTGGGTGGTGGGTTTTACTGTTGGGGGGGGATGTTTGCATTTTTTTTTACAGGTAAAAGAGCTGATTACTTTGGGGCAATGCCCCGCAAAAGGCCCTTTTAAGGGCTATCGGTAGTTTAGTTTAGGCTAGGGTTTTTTTTTTATTTGGGGGGGGCTTTTTTATTTTAATAGGGCTATTAGATTAGGTGTAATTAGTTTAAATTTCTGTAATTTGTTTATTATTTTCAGTAATTTAGTGTGTTTTTTTTTTACTTTAGCTAATTTAATTTAGGTAATTGTATTTAATTTAGTTAATTTATTTAATTATAGTGTAGTGTAAGGTGTTAGTGTAACTTAGGTTTTATTTTACAGGTAAATTTGTATTTATTTTAGCTAGGTAGTTATTAAATAGTTAATAAATATTTAGTAACTATTCTACCTAGTTAAAATAAATACAAACTTGCCTGTAAAATAAAAATAAACCCTAAGCTAGATACAATGTAACTATTAGTTATATTGTAGCTAGCTTAGGGTTTATTTTATAGGTAAGTATTTTGTTTTAAACAGGAATAATTTAGGAATATTTATTTAGATTTATTTAAATTATATTTAAGTTAGTGGGTGTTAGGTTTAGGGTTAGACTTAGGTTTAGAGGTTAATAACTTTAATATAGTGGCGGCGACGTTGGGGGCGGCAGATTAGGGGTTAATAAATGTAGGTAGGTGGCGGCGATGTTAGGGACGGCAGATTAGGGGTTAATAATATTTAACTAATTTTTGCGAGGTGGAAGTGTGGTGGTTTAGGGGTTAATATGTTTATTATAGTGGCGGCGACGTTGGGGGCGGCAGATTAGGGGTTAATAAGTGTAGGTAGGTGGCAGCGACATTGGGGGCGGAAGATTAGGGGTTAATAAATATAATATTGGGAGCAGCAGATTAGGGGTTCATAACTATAATATAGGTGGCGGCGGTGTCCAGAGCGGCAGATTAGGGGTTAATAATATAATGTTGGCGATGTTGGGGGCAGCAGATTAGGGGTTAATAAGTGTAAGATTAGAGGTGTTTAGACTCGGGGTTCATGTTAGGGTGTTAGGTGTAGACATAAATTTTATTTCCCCATAGGAATCAATGGGGCTGTGTTAAGGAGTTTTACGCTGCTTTTTTGCAGGTGTTAGACTTTTTTCAGTCGGCTCTCCCTGTTGATTTCTATGCACATTACACCAGCTCACCGCTGACTTAAGCAGCACTGGTATTGGAGTGCGGTAATGAGCAAAATTTTGCTCAACGCTCACTTCTTGTGTTTTAACGACGGGTTTGTAAAAACTCGTAATACCAGCGCTGTAGGGAAGTGAGCGGTGAGGGAAAACTGCTCGTTAGCACAGCACAGCCTCTAACGCAAAACTCGTAATCTAGGTGTATGTTTCTTCTTAAAGGGACATGAAACCCAATTTTTTTCTTTCATGATTTAGAAAGAGCATGTGATTTTAAACAACTTTCTAATTTACTTCTATTATCTAATTTGTTTAATTCTCTTGATATCACTTGCTGAAAAGCATATCTAGATATGCTCAGTAGCTGCTGATTGGTTGCTGCACATAGAGACCTTGTGTGATTGGCTCACACATGTGCATTGCTATTTCTTCAACAAAGGATATCTAAAGAATTGAGCAGATTAGATAATAGAAGTAAATTGGAAAGTTGTTTAAAATTGCATGCCCTATCTGAATCATGAAAGTTAAATTTTGACTAGACTGTCCCTTTAAATACACTTCAAATGAGTAATGCCTTAACAAGATATGTAGAATTACTTAAGCTTGTGTTATGTGAGTCAAGCAGAGAAGGGTCTTATGGGGTCACCTACAGTAAGCTCTAAACCATAATATTTGGTGGGTACAAAAGTTAAATGTCAATAGTGCAGGGTGCACAGATGGGACACTATTTTTTGTCTTTAATTTTAAACCCAATTTCCTGCCCTTTACCACTCCCCTTGTCCTGTGAAAATATAAAAATTCAATACCTTGCAAATGCTTGTCAGCTAACATCTTTGAGCTGGGAATGCTAAAGTAATTAATGGTGGTGCATAGCAACCCTCTAGAATGCCTGCTGACAAAATATTATGTTACTCAGCCATATACATTTCCTGTGAAAGTGCAGCATAAATTCTATTATGGACCCATACACAGGCATAGTACAAATAAAATATGCTGGAGGGCTTCATTGTGGTTCTTGAACTGGTTATCAATTAGCTTTTGTCAAATATAAGTGCACTTATAATGACTATGGATTGCAAATACAATCTCCAAAGGTCTAAATTTGATTAAAAATAAAATTATCCCTAATTAATGCAGGTTGTAGAAAACACCAGGCCATATTGACAATACTGCCTAATGTGTTTTTAAAGTCAACAGGGGAATTGCTTAATGTAATTATGATTCCTAATATGGATAAACCATAAATATGTCAATATGGTGGTAGCCTTTAGATTTAATTATAAATAGAGTCTTTTATTATATTATCTAGAAATGCAGTTTGCTGTAGCTCTCTCCAAGAGGTGTTCCCTGCATTTCTGGACATGAAAGAGTAAACTAAGCTCAGAATAATATAGTATAGTTTTGCTTGATATGACAGTTCTGTTATTATTATTGTTATTGCTATTATTATTATCAGTTATATGTAGAGCGTCAACAGATTCTGCAGCGCTATAAACATAGGTATGATATTCAGGTAACATTTATAGGGAACAAGTGGGTAGAAGTCCATGCCAAGAATTGCACTGTTGTAGTCAGCTCTCATGAAAGTGATCTACAAACAGCTGGGCTCATAAGCTTACATGCAAAGGGGGTTCAAGGGGAGAGAAACTAAGGTTAGAAAAGGTTACCGTATATTGTATGCATCTCTGATCAGAAGAGTCTTTAAAGAGCACTTGAAACTTGTGGAGTGAGGCAGAGAGTTTCACAAAAAAGGGGCCATTCTGTAGAAGTTTTGTAGATGGAATGTGAGGAGGTAACGAGAGGTGGAGAGGAGGAGGTCATGAGCAGATCGAAGGGGATGGGAGAAAGAATATCTGGACACATGGGGGCCGAATTATCAATCTTTGAATGGAGCTTGATAACTGGTCTGCCTGCTCTGAGGCTGCGGACATCAATCCCCCAATCCTATACGATCGGGCTGATTGACACCCCTGCTAGTGGCCGATTGGCTGCAAATCTGCAAGGGGCGGCATTGCACAAGCAGTTCACCAGAACTGCTTGTGCAATGTTAAATGCTGAGCGGATCATGTCGGACAGACCGATGATAAATCGGCCCCCAAGATCTGAGATATAGGGGATCAGTGTTCCTTCTAATTTATTTGAGCAGTTTTTACCTGTGCAATTTTTGGCCAAGTGACTAAAATGTGTGCACATTTATTCACAGTAGTCAAACTTAAAAATACTGTTAATCTAATAATAAATATACATAAACTCACACACTCAAACACACACATTGATGAATACATTTAAAAATGTTAGTTAATGTCTACAAATTTTCTCCAGCCCTTATACATGCAAGTGAGCATAACATATGACATCAACATACCAAAGTAAGCATGAAAAACAACTAAACATTGTGAAATATGGCTTTATAAGTCCTTCACACACACACACACATTCTCACAGAAACACACACACATTCTCACAGAAACACACACATTCTCACACAAATATACACACATTCTCACACAAACAAACATTTGTGCCCTACAACAAAGGGTTTAGTGTTGTTAAGGCTTAACTGTGCACTGCTTGCACAGACTAGATGACACACTATTTAATATGGCACACTGTCAGTGAAAGTGCTGACCCCAGGCAGCCAAGTGCTGAATTGATACCTTGAGGTAGCTGCCCCCTGATCATAGGCTCCAAGCTGCAGCAGGAGTGTTGTGTGAGGAGGCAGCAGAAAAAGCCTGAACTTCTGCCTGGCCTTGCTGTTTGACTTGATCCATGACTAGGAGGCCCTGTGCTCCCAGTCTTCAGCTAAAAGAAGATAGTCTCCAGCAGTGAGCAAAGTGACTTTTATTTTCAAACACAGGTCAAATACAGCAACGTTTCGGGCTAACAATAAGCCCTTTCTCAAGGCTTGAGAAAGGGCTTATTGTTAGCCCGAAACGTTGCTGTATTTGACCTGTGTTTGAAAATAAAAGTCACTTTGCTCACTGCTGGAGACTATCTTCTTTTACTTGAATTGTCTGGGCTTGGTCAGCCCTCTCCGTGCACTAGTGAGTAGTGGGTGCTGTATCCATTCCTATCTCCCAGTCTTCAGCACCAGCTCACAGAGCCAATCACTTATCATCTGGGCTCTGCTCTTCTGCCCCCCTGCTCTCCACTACCAACCCTTTGCCCTTTCTCTCCCAATAATAGCAATCAGAAGCTTCCACCATGCTGGCTGCCATTAACACAGCAGAAGAAGACTGGCTAATGCTCTCTTCTTTTAGAATACAAATACAAGTTCTATACTGAATCTCAAGCTTTGACACCCCTGACCCCAGTATCTTGTTCTGGATCTGCGATGTCCACAGCCATGTTTCCTCCATCACCACCGGTACAACTACATCCCAGTGTATCTGTAACAACCCTAGACGCAACAGAGGGGAGGACGCAGATAAATATTTTTTAAATTTCCATCCTCCTAACTTTCCCCTCCAAATAACTTGTGTTGGTAAGCACAACATTAGACCACTACCACTAAAAAAAAAAAAACATTAAAAGGGAAAAAAAATCCTGACATTGCTATTCTCCATATACATTTTAAAGAGCCCTGTGCACTCTCTTTGAAAAAGGTGTAGGAGGAGGAGCAGTGCTATTGAGATTTTTGAATTCCAGAGTCAGAATTTTATGTTTAATTTTCATGGCTAGTGGAAGACAGTGAAGGGATTGGCAGAGAGGTGCAACAGAAGAAGATTGACGTGTAAGGAAGATCAGCCTGGCAGAGACATTCATTATAGATTGAAAAGGAGATAGATAGCAGAAAGGAAGACCAGAGAGGATAGGGTTGAAATAGTCAAGGTGGGAAAAGATGAGAGAATGTATTACAATCTTAGTTGTGTCTTCTCTGGGGAAGTGATAAAGTTTTGGAGATGTTTTTAAGGTGGAAAGACAGAGGTTAGCCAAAGACTGGATGTGAGGAGTGAAAGAGAGATGTGAGTCAAGTTCGACCCCCAAACATCGGGCATACGGGGTTGGGGTAATAATATTGTTATCAACAGTTATGATAGATGAGGGGGGGTTATGGAAGAAGGGGGTGAAATAAGGAGCTCAGTTTTGGAGAAATTTATCTTAAAGGGACAGTCAACACAAAAATTGTTATTGTTTAAAAAGATAGATAATGCCTTTACTAGCCATTCCCTAGCTTTGCACAACCAATATTGTTATACTTTATAACATTTCAACCTCTAAACTTCTGCTTGTTTCTAAGCCACTAAAGACAGCCTCTTATCAACTGTTTTTTTATTAACTTTTCACAACAGGAGATTGCTAGTTCATGTGAGCCATTTTGATAACATTGTGCTCACGCCCGTGGGTTGTGCACAACACAGAACTAATTGGCTTAAATGCAAGTCAATATATAATAAATAAAATGTCATATGATAAGGGTGCTGTCAGAAGAGGCTTATATACAATGTAATCACAGAGGTAAAAATAAAATTAATATAACCATGTTGGCTGTGCACAACTGGGGTATAGATAATTAAGGGATTATCTATCTTTTTAAACAATAACAATTTTGGAGTTGACTGTCCCTTTAAGGTAGGAGAGCACATCCAAGATGAAATACGAGAAAGACAGTTAGTGACACAAGTTAGCAAGGAAGGGGATAGGTCAAGTACAGAACACATAGAACTTTCTATTTTAATTTACTTTGAACTTTGCACTTTCTGTTTGTGTTTTATGTATTTACATTTTGTACACAACAGTGTATTTAGGATTGTGATTTTACAAATTCATATTGTGATTTGAATGTTTCCATGTACATTTAACAAATAATATATAACGATTTCTTTGCATCTATTACAAATTGTATTTTTTTTCTTTGTGAAATAAGATTGTCAGTTTCAGAAAGCGGAAGGACAGGTGGAGTCCCCTGGGTCTATCTTACCCGCTGTATGCAGGTTAAGTTTTTTTAAAGCTTACAATACACATATTTAACTGGGAGAAGAGTAATATATAATAAACTAGAGGCAAGTGCAAGTTAAATTGTAGTGAAAACATTTTTGTTTTTTATTTGCTGCAAACTGAGAATTTATATAAGTGCTAGGTGCTGAACTGTTAACCTCACTCTCCCCTGTGAGATTCTCTATCTCTCTGGGACTTTCAGAGTCTGTGAGATTCTCTATCCCTCTGGGACTTTCAGAGTCTGCATTTTTTGTGATGCAGCATTTATGTAAAACGCTAACTAGAAAATATCATCTGAACATATCCGTGCAAGAAAAAAAAAAGAATATATTTTATATACATTTCATTAGGCATTCATAATGATTTAGAAGACAAAAAAATATTCTTACAGGAGGAAAATAAATGTTTTGTAACCAAGATTCTCTTAATAAGATAACTTGTTACATATTTCTCAATTTGAAAATATAGTTTAATTTAATTGCATATTTTAAGCATTCCTTTAATTGTAAATAATAACTTCATTTTGTTAGTCACTTTATTTTTGTTGGTTTAATTACATTCCTTTTCAGAATGCACATCTTGTTTCTTAAACACTTTATTTTATTACTGAGCATATCATGCTTACAAGAGCTTTACTTTGTTGCCACATACAGATTAAAGAGATCTGCAGTAAATGGCAAATTTTAAAGTGTCAATCAAACAGTATTACTTCTACTATAGGGTAGTGCAATTCATCATTGTGCCAGCTTCATATTGACAGATGGGCTGAAAAGTTTCCCTCTCTCTCTTATCTTGCTCTGAAAGATCAATGAGACCAGTGCATTTCAGTTGTAAACATGTCCCTCACAAACAGCTCATTATGAGAGAAATGTTTGCAGTGAAAAATAAATTATTCACAATATCTGTAGAACTCGAATATGCTGCTTGCAAGGTTTAGCAAATAAAGGGATAATGTTTTATTTCCAGCACAGTTCCAGTTAAAGGGACAGTATACTGTAAAAAAAAAAAAAAGTTCCCTTAAAGGGACATAATACTCATATGCTAAATCACTTGAAACTGATGCAGTATAACTGTAAAAAAGCTGACAGGAAAATATCACCTGAGCATCTCTATGTAAAAAAGGAAGATATTTTACCTCACAATCTCCTCAGCTCAGCAGAATAAGTTCTGTGTAAAAAGTTATACTCAACTGCTCCCAGCTGCAGGTAAAAAAATTAAAAAAATGAAGAAATGAACAGCAGCCAATCAGCATCAGCAGTGCTGAGGTCATGAACTTTTACTGTGATCTCATGAGATTTGACTTGACTCTCATGAGATTTCATTGTAAACTTCCTTTACCTGATTGGTGAAATAATATGAGAGTTCACGATGCTCATCCCTTCAGATGTCCCAGGACAGACACACTAAAATGCTGCTTAGAAATCCTTTACAATGGGAGGTGGCTACTGAGGAACTTTTGAGGTAAAATAACTTTCTTTTTTACATAGAGATGTTCAGGAGATATTTTCTAGTCAGCTTTTTACAGCTATGCTGCATCACTTTCAAGTGTTTAAACATTTGGGTATTATGGCCCTTTAATGTGGTTACAATTACTTTTTTTTTACCAACTGCAGAGTATAAAATGTATGATAATTTTCTTTTTAAGGTTTATTTGTGTATATGAAATAGCTGATTTTGTGTTTTGAAGCTACAACCTAATAAAATGGGTTGAGCTTGTAGGTATAATCAGATCTCATTACTTTATCACATTGTGTATATATACAGGCTTATTTATCGTATATCTGTCCATAAACCAAAGACCAATACTTGGAGAGAACAATGGAAAATTAACAATTTATTACCTTATTGCTTCTATACCCCACTGGGAATGTAATTTGTTTTGCTGGTTGTTTTTACACAGCCTTTCTATAGCTTGGACCTAAGGATACCACAGGGTAAATCAACTATTTCATATGCCAATATAAGGGTAAAGGAAATATCTGTAAACAAATTAATACACTTCAGTAGCTAAAGTGAATAATTGGGAACAAATTAAAGGGGAGAACGTTTTCGAGTAAACTGTCCCTTTAATGATACGACAAGCTTGCTGTGTCTGTGTGCTCAATGCCTTTTGGCAAGTTTAAACGGATAGTAAACAATTCAAAGGTATATAAGTATAATTTTAGTTTTTACTATATTTATACTATACTGCTTAGTTGTTAGATTGAAGACACTATGGCCTAGATTTAGAGTTCGGCGGTAGCCGTCAAAACCAGCGTTAGAGGCTCCTAACGCTGGTTTTGGGCGCCCGCTGGTATTTGGAGTCAGTGATTAAAGGGTCTAACGCTCACTTTGCAGCCGCGACTTTTCCATACCGCAGATCCCCCTACGCCATTTGCGTAGCCTATCTTTTCAATGGGATCTTTCTAACGCTGGTATTTAGAGTCGTTTCTGCAGTGAGCGTTAGAGCTCTAACGACAAGATTCCAGCCGCCTGAAAATAGCAGGAGTTAAGAGCTTTCTGGCTAACGCCGGTTTATAAAGCTCTTAACTACTGTACCCTAAAGTACACTAACACCCATAAACTACCTATGTACCCCTAAACCGAGGTCCCCCCACATCGCCGCCACTCGATTAAAATTTTTAACCCCTAATCTGCCGACCGCCACCTACGTTATACTTATGTACCCCTAATCTGCTGCCCCTAACACCGCCGACCCCTGTATTATATCTATTAACCCCTAACTTGCCCCCCACAACGTCGCCGCAAGCTACTTAAAATAATTAACCCCTAATCTTCCGACCGCAAATCGCCGCCACCTACGTTATCCCTATGTACCCCTAATCTGCTACCCCTAACATCGCCGACCCCTATGTTATATTTATTAACCCCTAATCTGCCCCCCACAACGTCGCCGACACCTACCTACACTTATTAACCCCTAATCTGCCGAGCGGACCTGAGCGCTACTATAATAAAGTTATTAACCCCTAATCCGCCTCACTAACCCTATCATAAATAGTATTAACCCCTAATCTGCCCTCCCTAACATCGCCGACACCTACCTTCAATTATTAACCCCTAATCTGCCGACCGGAGCTCACCGCTATTCTAATAAATGTATTAACCCCTAAAGCTAAGTCTAACCCTAACACTAACACCCCCCTAACTTAAATATAATTTTTATCTAACGAAATAAATTAACTCTTATTAAATAAATAATTCCTATTTAAAGCTAAATACTTACCTGTAAAATACATCCTAATATAGCTACAATATAAATTATAATTATATTATAGCTATTTTAGGATTAATATTTATTTTACAGGCAACTTTGTAATTATTTTAACCAGGTACAATAGCTATTAAATAGTTAAGAACTATTTAATAGTTACCTAGTTAAAATAATTACAAATTTACCTGTAAAATAAATCCTAACCTAAGATATAATTAAACCTAACACTACCCTATCAATAAAATAATTAAATAAACTACCTACAATTACCTACAATTAACCTAACAATACACTATCAATAAATTAATTAAACACAATTGCTACAAATAAATAAAATTAAATAAACTATCTAAAGTACAAAAAATAAAAAAGAACTAAGTTACAGAAAATAATAAAATATTTACAAACATAAGAAAAATATTACAACAATTTTAAACTAATTACACCTACTCTAAGCCCCCTAATAAAATAACAAAGCCCCCCAAAATAAAAAATTCCCTACCCTATTCTAAAATACAAATATTACAAGCTCTTTTACCTTACCAGCCCTGAACAGGGCCCTTTGCGGGGCATGCCCCAAGAATTTCAGCTCTTTTGCCTGTAAAAAAAAACATACTATACCCCCCCCCCCAACATTACAACCCACCACCCACATACCCCTAATCTAACCCAAACCCCCCTTAAATAAACCTAACACTACCCCCCTGATGATCTTCCTACCTTGTCTTCACCATGCCAGGTTCACCGATCCGTCCTGGCTCCAAGATCTTCATCCAAGCCAAGCGGGGGCTAGACATCCACTGAAGAAGTCCAGAAGAGGGTCCAAAGTCTTCCTCCTATCCGGCAAGAAGAGGACATCGGGACCGGCAAACATCTTCTCCAAGCGGCATCTTCTATCTTCTTCCATCCGATGACGACCGGCTCCATCTTGAAGACCTCCAGCGCGGATCCATCCTCTTCTTCCGACGACTAGACGACGAATGACGGTTCCTTTAAGGGACGTCATCCAAGATGGCGTCCCTCGAATTCCGATTGGCTGATAGGATTCTATCAGCCAATCGGAATTAAGGTAGGAATTTTCTGATTGGCTGATGGAATCAGCCAATCAGAATCAAGTTCAATCCGATTGGCTGATCCAATCAGCCAATCAGATTGAGCTCGCATTCTATTGGCTGATCGGAACAGCCAATAGAATGCGAGCTCAATCTGATTGGCTGATTGGATCAGCCAATCGGATTGAACTATATTCTGATTGGCTGATTCCATCAGCCAATCAGAAAATTCCTACCTTAATTCCGATTGGCTGATAGAATCCTATCAGCCAATCGGAATTCGAGGGACGCCATCTTGGATGACGTCCCTTAAAGGAACCGTCATTCGTCGTCTAGTCGTCGGAAGAAGAGGATGGATCCGCGCTGGAGGTCTTCAAGATGGAGCCGGTCGTCATCGGATGGAAGAAGATAGAAGATGCCGCTTGGAGAAGATGTTTGCCGGTCCCGATGTCCTCTTCTTGCCGGATAGGAGGAAGACTTTGGACCCTCTTCTGGACTTCTTCAGTGGATGTCTAGCCCCCGCTTGGCTTGGATGAAGATCTTGGAGCCAGGACGGATCGGTGAACCTGGCATGGTGAAGACAAGGTAGGAAGATCATCAGGGGGGTAGTGTTAGGTTTATTTAAGGGGGGTTTGGGTTAGATTAGGGGTATGTGGGTGGTGGGTTGTAATGTTGGGGGGGTATTGTATGTTTTTTTTTTACAGGCAAAAGAGCTGAAATTCTTGGGGCATGCCCCGCAAAGGGCCCTGTTCAGGGCTGGTAAGGTAAAAGAGCTTGTAATATTTGTATTTTAGAATAGGGTAGGGAATTTTTTATTTTGGGGGGCTTTGTTATTTTATTAGGGGGCTTAGAGTAGGTGTAATTAGTTTAAAATTGTTGTAATATTTTTCTTATGTTTGTAAATATTTTATTATTTTCTGTAACTTAGTTCTTTTTTATTTTTTGTACTTTAGATAGTTTATTTAATTTTATTTATTTGTAGCAATTGTGTTTAATTAATTTATTGATAGTGTATTGTTAGGTTAATTGTAGGTAATTGTAGGTAGTTTATTTAATTATTTTATTGATAGGGTAGTGTTAGGTTTAATTATATCTTAGGTTAGGATTTATTTTACAGGTAAATTTGTAATTATTTTAACTAGGTAACTATTAAATAGTTCTTAACTATTTAATAGCTATTGTACCTGGTTAAAATAATTACAAAGTTGCCTGTAAAATAAATATTAATCCTAAAATAGGTATAATATAATTATAATTTATATTGTAGCTATATTAGGATTTATTTTACAGGTAAGTATTTAGCTTTAAATAGGAATTATTTATTTAATAAGAGTTAATTTATTTCGTTAGATAAAAATTATATTTAACTTAGGGGGGTGTTAGTGTTAGGGTTAGACTTAGCTTTAGGGGTTAATACATTTATTAGAATAGCGGTGAGCTCCGGTCGGAAGATTAGGGGTTAATAATTGAAGGTAGGTGTCGGCGATGTTAGGGAGGGCAGATTAGGGGTTAATACTATTTATGATAGGGTTAGTGAGGCGGATTAGGGGTTAATAACTTTATTATAGTAGCGCTCAGGTCCGCTCGGCAGATTAGGGGTTAATAAGTGTAGGTAGGTGTCGGCGACGTTGTGGGGGGCAGATTAGGGGTTAATAAATATAACATAGGGGTCGGCGATGTTAGGGGTAGCAGATTAGGGGTACATAGGGATAACGTAGGTGGCGGCGGTTTACGGAGCGGCAGATTAGGGGTTAAAAGTGTAATGCAGGGGTCAGCGATAGCGGGGGCGGCAGATTAGGGGTTAATAAGTGTAAGGTTAGGGGTGTTTAGACTCGGGGTACATGTTAGGGTGTTAGGTGCAGACGTAGGAGGTGTTTCCCCATAGGAAACAATGGGGCTGCGTTAGGAGCTGAACGCTGCTTTTTTGCAGGTGTTAGGTTTTTTTTCAGCTCAAACAGCCCCATTGTTTCCTATGGGAGAATCGTGCACGAGCACGTTTTTGATGCCGGCCGCGTCCGTAAGCAACTCTGGTATCGAGAGTTGCATTTGCGGTAAAAATGCTCTACGCTCCTTTTTTGGAGCCTAACGCAGCATTTGTTTGAACTCTCGATACCAGAGTTAAATTTATGGTGCGGCCAGAAAAAAACCCGCGGAGCGTTAACAGCCCTTTTACCGCCGAACTCTAAATCTAGCCGTGTGTTTGCAACAAAAATAAATAACTTCTCACACTTAGTCACCCACAAAGCCGAATGTTTCTTTCTTCTTTACAGCAAAAGGCGGTTTAACCAACCCAATGTTGACCGGCCACTTACATAGATGTTCTCAGAACGCACTTCCTCACATGCACGATACTTACATTAGCCTCTGTAATATACACAGTAAGGGCTAGATTACTAGTGGAATGCTATTTATTGCTCCGACTTGCACGTTAACTTCTCTAGAAGTAAGCTTTTTTTCCTGTGTATTACGTTGTAAGTAAAACATTTTCGCACAAGAACTAACCCAACGTTCACAAAAAAACAAACTTTGAATATTACAACCTTGTTAACGTATTCCCCTATAGACTAATGTAACCCCTTCCTTATCTATCTTTGGTGAGAATGATACAGGTTGGACGGTCACCTTTGACGCTGTGGCTTCACAGGAATGACCTAAGTCTCTGCTGGAGTAGGGAGTCTGGGACATCTTGATTAATGTAACATACAGTGCCTCCACTCAGTGATAACAATTCTCAGGGAACCCACAACACTGAGACAATGAGTTCCCCACAACATGCAATAATAAACAGAAGCAGATAATAAAGTAACACAGAATATATTTAAATGCAAATAGAACAACATATAAATAACATAACAGTCCCACACTTTGCAGGGTACCCTTTTTCCCAAAATACACTGCTAAGTAAAGTCCCTTGTGGTGGTGCACGTTGGGGCCCTTAGTAAGTTTCTCTGCTGCTTGCTTTTCCACTTAAGTGCTGACAGTCTGAAATGACAGCTCACTCTAGTCCTACTGTAGCTGCTTCTTACTGTGACATCAGGCTGAGTGTTCACAGCATGCAGGGTCCTGGATGCTTTATTTCCACTTAAGTGCTGACAGTCTGAAATGACAGCTCACTCTAGTCCCAATGCAGCTCCTTCTTACTGTGACATCAGGCTGAGTGTTCACAGCATGCAGGGTCCTGGATGCAGCCTTTATCATCCCAGGCAGAATCACACACACATCTTTCAGCAGCCCTGAACAGCTATGACTAAACTCTCCTCACAGGAAGTGTCTGAAAAACTGCCAGCTTCTGATTGGCTCTCACTACCATGTGATGCAGGGTTGAGCAAAGGGCAAAGTGCAAAGTGCAGTTAATCCCTGCAGCAAAATGACAAAGGGCTACATTCTCCCCCTGGTAAAATTCCTGCCTTCCACTGGCAGGGTAGATACATTAAATAGCTAAACATCACTGTGGCACAAGTAACAAAATAATCTAATACAGCTGTGTTCCTGTACCTAACAATGTATTCAAGGTGTCAAGGGGATGTAATACTTGTATGACCTTGGAGTGGGACTCTTGCCAGTATGTGGGTTCCCCTACTCGGTCATAAGTGAATAATCTTGGTGGACGCCTATGTCTTTGACTTCCTCTTGAGTCTCTTTGTGGCAACTGTTGAATTCCTCCAGAAGTAGATCTTCTCACTGCTCTGTTTGGAAAAGGTGCTATAGCTTGAGGCCTAGGTCTCCCCATAGAATATGTATCTGTGTCAGTAGATCTAGGGATGAAGTTGGGGCTTTCAGGATTAAGATCTGACTGAGGAGAAGAAACAGGAGGGTCAGAAGCTTCTGGCTGAGCATCAGGAGGTGTCCACCACTCTTGATCTAAACCTAAATTGTCATGGTTTCCTTCACTAGAATTACCTGCTTCCTTCACTTCTGGTTGACCAACAGGTAACAAATAATTTCGATGCCATGCCTTAATTTGGCTTTCAGGCCCTTTAATTTTGTATACAGGATGTCCTGGAAGCTTGGAAACCACTTCAAAAAGGGTGCCTTTCCACCGGTCAGCGAGTTTGTGTTTTCCGATAATACCTAGGTTTTTAAGGAGTACCTTATCTCCTGGCTGAATTTCACTATGCCTGACTTTAGCGTCATAACGTCTTTTGTTATTTTCGTTAATCCGGGAACTAGCCTTCTCTGCCAGGTCATAGGCTCTTTGTAGACTCTGTTTCAAGTTGCAAACATACTGGTAATGTGGGACATGGGCCATTCCATCAGAAGAGACATCAAACTGAAGATCTATTGGAAGCCTTGCTTCTCGACCAAAAAGCAAGTAATAAGGAGAATATCCTGTAGATTCATGTCTTGTACAATTGTATGCGTGAACCATGGCTTCAACATGCCTACTCCAGGTTCTTTTCTCTGTATCGTTAAGGGTCCCTAACATGTCCAACAGGGTACGGTTGAACCTTTCAGGAAGAGCATCCCCTTCAGGATGGTAAGGAGTAGTTCTGGACATTTCAATGTTTAGCAGTTTCAAAAGTTCTTTTATGAGTCGGCTTTCAAAGTCACGACCCTGATCAGAATAAATTCAGCTAGGTAACCCGTAGTGAATGAAAAACTTCTGCCATAGCACTTTGGCAACTGTGGTGGCTTTCTGGTATTTAGTAGGGTAAGCTTGAGCATACCTGGTGAAATGATTAGTCACTACCAGTACATTTCCTACTCCTGCTGAATCAGTCTTAATACACAGAAAATCCATACAGATTAGATCCATGGGGCTAGAGCTCTTTAGGTGGCCCATTGGCGCAGCTCGGGTAGATAGAGTTTTCCTCTGAATACACCTTCGGCAATTATGACAATGCCTCTCCACAGACTCTCTCATTTTTGGCCAGAAGAAACGATCTTGCACCAATCCAAAAGTTTTGTCCACCCCCAGGTGTCCATTTTGGTCATGCAAGGATCTTAGTACCATTCCTCTATACTTTTTCTGGTAATACCAACTGTCTTCGTCCTGGGTGATCATGATATTGAATGAGCCTATAGAGAAGTCCCTTCTCAATATGGAAACGGCTCCATTCTCTCTTGAATAGTTGTTGCAACTCAGCAGGTAAACAGTTCAAGTATTTTTGGCACCCATTCTTAACAGCTTTTAATAATGGGCCCACTGTTGGGTCTTGAGCTTGAGTTTGTTGTTTATCCTCATTACTGATGCTTGTCCACTGGGGCAGGTTAACTGGGTAACACATAGCCTCTGGAACTGCCTCAGCACTACAACTGAGTGTGTCGATGCATCTCAATTCATAAAAGTTAACCCACCCATCTTCAGTGATAGAGGTCTGACACAATGCCCTTACTCCAGGGCCAGGAATTTCAATCCAATCTTCTTTATCTGTCTCTGGAGGAAGTCCAGGTCTCCGAGATAAAGCATCAGCTCCCACATTAGTAGATCCAGGCTTGTATTTCAATGAGAAGCTATAGTTGGACAAAGCTGCAAGCCAGCGATGTCCAGTGGCATCTAGTTTAGCTCTGGTCAAGATATAGGTGAGGGGATTGTTGTCGGTCCTCACCTCAAATTCTGCACCATACAGGTAATCATTTATGATGGATAACTGTAACAGAAACAGAAACAGAGGCGCCACATGTGTAGATCAATGAGGACAAAAAAAAATCCAAGCGAGACAAGATACAGGGTACTCACAAACGTGAAGGCACTCTATTGTGCCTATAGAAGCAGGCTGGTATTCTAGCAGCAAACCAGCTGGCTGTACAAAGGAATCCCTGTCGTGGTCAACAGCATTGGTATCCTGTAGCTACAGGTCTCCAAACAGCAACCTTTGCCTGGATCGCTTTCTGCGAGTTGGAACTGGAGTAAGAAGGGGAGAAGGGCTGATCCGCCCTTAGGTTACTTACAAGGAGACTGCAACACTGACACCAGACTTGTAAAAAGTGGAATTAGTATTTATTATTATACAGAATAAAAATACCAACAGTGTAACAAATTACAGCTGGGTGTGTAAAAGCAAATCTCCTTTTAAATACAGAGATAATAGCGATGCGTTTCTCGGGGATAGCCCTGTTTCCTCAGGCTGAGGAAACGGGGCTATCCCCGAGAAACGCGTTGGTATTTTTATTCTGTATAATAATAAATACTAATTCCACTTTTTACAAGTCTGTTGTCAGTGTTGCAGTCTCCTTGTAAGTAACCTAAGGGCGGATCAGCCCTTCTCCCCTTCTTACTCCAGTTCCAACTCGCAGAAAGTGATCCAGGCAAGGGTTGCTGTTTGGAGACCTGTAGCTACAGGATACCAGTGCTGTTGACCACGACGGGGATTCCTTTGTACAGCCAGCTGGTTTGCTGCTAGCATACCAGCCTGCTTCTATAGGCACAATAGAGTGCCTTCACGTTTGTGAGTACCCTGTATCTTGTCTCGCTTGGATATTTTGGTCCTCATTGATCTACACATGTGGCGCCTCTGTTTCTGTTTCTGTTACAGTTATCCATCATAGAAGTTACATCATCCCTGGGGGTGAAGACTGAGAGCTGCCTGTTCATCATATAGATTTTTGGGACATTTGTGGGACTTATCTATTGCCAAATTGGTTACGACTAGTACTACGTTTGTATATATATATTTTATATTTTACAATTTTAACATCTTTACATTATGTATATTGTGTTATGAGATGCACACTTATTTTTTGGTAATATCTATCATTGCCTTCTAGCACCTCCTATAGGAGATCTTGTGGTACCAAGTATCACAGGCATTCCTGTATTTATACAGGTAAACATGTAGTTTATCTACAATAGCCCACTTCAATGCCAGAAATTCTAGTTTATGCACTGGGTAATTCTTTTCAGCTTTAGACAAGCTCCGACTAATGTAGGCAACAGGCCTCAGCCCCTCAGGATGTGCCTGGTGGAGAATGCCTCCAAGCCCTTCCATGCTGGCATCTACATGAAGCACAAATGGTTTCTCAAGATCTGCATATGCCAGTACAGGAGCTTCAGTCATCTTACTTTTAAGTAGCTGAAAAGCCTCTTCACAGGAATTAGTCCACTTATCTCCTATAGGTTTCTTGGAATGCAGGCTCTTCTGCTTGGCATTCTCTCCAGGCTCCAATTTCAGAAGATTGTGAAGACTTCTGGCTATCTTGGAATAACCTTCTACAAAACTACGGTAGTAACCGTAGAACCCCAAGAATGAACGTAGCTCTTCAATATTCTTTGGTCTTGGCCAATTTACCACTGCTTCTATTTTTGCTGGGTCTGTGGCCACACCTTCTGCAGAAACTATATGTCTGACATAAGTCACTGAGCTTCTTGCAAATTTGCATTTGCATTAACTGATAACTTCAGACCTTCAGCTTGCAATCGATCTAACACCCTCAGCAACCGATTTTCATGTTCTTCAGGGGTTCTTCCAAAAATTATTATATCATCCAGATAAACAAAGCACTCTCTTGGACTAAGGTCCCCAAGGGTCTTTTCCATTAATCTCTGGAAAGTTGCTGGGGCCCCGGTAATCCCTTGTGGCATACAGGTAAACTGGTAGAAACCCAAAGGGCAGATGAATGCTGTTTTCTCTTGGTCTTCTTTTTTCATGGGAACTTGATAATATCCAGAGCGGAGATCCAATACACTAAACCATTTGCTACCAGATAGAGCATTCAGTAGATCTTCTATTCGGGGTAGTGTATACTGGTCAGGAATTGTTCGTTTATTTAAAGTTCGATAGTCTATACACAATCGCACAGAGCCATTCTTTTTCCTCACCACTACAATGGGAGAAGCATAGGGACTTCTAGATTCTTTGATAATGCCAGTATCTTCCATTTCTTGCAAGATGTTTCTCACATCCTCCACATCTCGTGGTGATATACGTCGAGACCTCTCACGAAAGGGAGCAGAGTCCGTCAATCTTATGGTGTGTTGTGCACTCCTGCAACACCCTACATCCATGTCTTTAGTTGAGAAGACTCCTCTTCTGGTTTTTAGAGCTTTAAGCAATCAATCTTTTCATTCAAATGGTAAACTTGAGTCTTCAAAATCAAACTCCAAGGTCGTAAAGTCAAAGGCTGGGGGCCCCAGTAATGGAACTGCCCAGTCAGTGATTCTTGAGCTAATTTGTGACATTCGTGTCTTAGGGCAGGCTCCAATTCAGCCATCTGATTAATGGATACATTTCCTACCTCTTGCAAGTAGGATCTAAACAGGTTTCGAACCATACTAGTGTTGGTTCCCAGGAGAATGGAGAAACTTGATTGTTTAGGGGTAGGGCACAACAGAGCCTCCACATCCATGGAGCAAGTCTTTCCAGTGTTTAGTTGTGGGATGACAATATGCACTCTGACTACTCCTTCTACTGTACAGGCTTGTGAACCTAGCCCCCATAAACTGACATCTTTAGCTGTGGCAATAGGTAAGTGACGTAGGTGAGCATCATAAAATGATCTGAAGATAATGGTCACCTGGGATCCAGTGTCTAGCAATGCAGAAGCTGGGATGCCCTCAACCATAAGTGATACCAGTGGCTTGGGTCCAACTCTGATACTTGCAGCTGTTTCCAGGCTCTTAATGTGAAACTTCTTCCAATGAGTCCACTTTTTTTTTCTAGAAACTTTTCTTTTGGGTAAGGTATTTGTGACAAAGGTTTCAACCTGAAGAACATCTTCTTTATGTCTACAATGGGATGCTATATGCCCAAGCCCATTACATCTAAAACACCTGAGAGGTTTGTCATGTTTATTATCCTGGGTAGTTGAATTGATTGATTCACAATTTCTGGGTTGAGGTTCTTTTTTCTCTTTTGTACTTTTGATTTTCTGGGAACTGTCCTGAGCAGAGGATTTCTCAGGAGCTCTTATCCGTGAACGAGTAAGATGAGTCTTCTTTATAGTCCTTACTTCCTTCATTACTTCAGCAAAAGATAGAACCTTTTAAATACATAAAAGATTCTCCGAGGTGGCTGCACAGAAGTCTCCAGGTAGTGTTCCTCTAAGGAGCTGTTTGCACTGGTATTTGTCAATTTCAGATGCGGGAATGATCCCTTTCTCCACTAATGTTCCTACTATGAGTTCTACTCTCACAACATAGGCTGACAGTTTTTCACCTTTTACTTGAATTGTATTTGCATATCGTTCTCTCAACTCAAACTCATCTTCTTCCTCTGCATATGCAGTCATTATAATTTGAAGGAGCTCTGATGCAGAAGCTTGAGGATGGATAATTTGATGGTGCCTTACCAGGTCTAAGGCCGGACCTTTTAAACCTTCTATGAGCATTTGTCGTTTCACATCCTCAGAACAAGCCCATTCTCTAAGAAGCTGCAAAGTAGTGTCTCTCCAGGATTTGAAGCACTCTTCTCCAACAGGAGTAGGGTCAATCCCAGAGAAAATCTTCAAACTCTTGTAATTGTGAATGTGTTGAGCTTGGGTCAGTTCCACCGCTAATTGTTTAAGTACATTTGTTATGGGAGAAGAAATCTCTTGCTTAGGATAATCATTCTTTAGTCTCCTTTCACTTACTATAGAACTGCCTTCAGAATCATTTACATTTAAATCATCTTCAGACTCACTGTCACTATTTTGAAATATCAGGTCAGAATCATCACCCTCCTTGTGGTCAGAATCTCCTTCTGGGGGGGGCGTGTCCTAGCCGTGGCTGTGTTCGGACGTACTTCACAGCAGCTCTGCTTAGAGTCTAAAAGTTATAATCTATTTCTGCAATACCTAAGAAATATTTACATTACTTTCTTCTACCCATCCTTTAAAGCATGGATCTGAAATAAAAGGATATTATTTATACTCATTTTCAAGACTCTATATATTCAAGAATGCAGACGACGGCCTAGATTTTTTCTTCTATCATCATCCCCCCCCCCGGCTAGAAAGCTAGCCGGGTAGCGTGGCCTAATTTTGTTCACTTTATCAACACTCTGGAGGAACATTTGTGTGACTGGAGGGTGAGCTGTATTTACATTAAGAGCCGAGAAGCGCGAGATCTCTTTTGCCCAAGATGGAGGCTGAAGCTGAAACTCTACTAGCAATGATCGCTAGCAAGATGGAGTACCACCATACCTCCCTCGTGGCGGTCCTGAAAGCTGAGAGAGCTATGGTTGGAGAAGAGGATATGGATTACAGCCCGGATCTGAGGTCAGTCTTACTGCAGGAGACTGCGGGATCCTATAGTGGAGCGCCTGTCAATAGCCTCGATGAGGATCACAGTCTGGAGGGGCCGTGTGGGGACATTGGAGACTATCCCTTAGGCTGTGTACAGCCGGACTCTGGGCCTTGCGCGCTCGTGAGCTGCAGCCTAACTTTGATCAGTACCGATCCTGCGCCAAAACCCCTCGAGATGCGGCCGGTTGAGAGGGGATCGCAACTGGGCTGTGGCGTGGGGTGCTGTGTGGCTCCTGTTTGGAAAATTGCAGGCGCTTGGCCCGTGAGTAGTAGGTTAATGAGCCTGGGGGACTTTTCTCAAACAACAGGACATTGCTATATGGTTGGTCAGCAATCCGGGAGCAGGTTTGCATGGAATAAATATTCTCTCCCTTTTCATCACCTAGCTATGGGGATCGGATAGATTATGGGATGCCTGCAGTGATCTAGTGACATACTTCCAGTGGATGGGGGATAAATTCATATTATTCAGTATACTATAGACGATGGACAATTATTCCCATATTACAGTCTACAATGATAACACTACAGTTTGATGGTTTGGACTGTGTGATATGCTTTTTTCACTTTAGGTTTTCAGTACCTATTGAGACCTATGTACTCATCCTGCTGGTTGAAAATATACTCAGGGTTCCCCATTATGTGATTTTTCCACTAGTTCTATATAGGAAAATTAATTTAGCTTCTGCTGCTGCGGCTTTATGTTCTGATTACTGTTACTGGAGATTTCCAACATAAATAATAATAAAAGGTTATAATTCTAGATCGGGGACACTCAGATCCCCTGACATCCTGATAGCACATAGGGATTAGAGGTTGCTGACCATACACAATTCTGGGCCAAACATATAATCCTTGGGGTACTCTCATCACAGCTTACACAAAACATTTGGAAATAATTCAAAAGTTTTCTCAATATCACTAATACATTATTGTGATCTAGGTGCTCACCCCTAGAACTAAGTTATTTTAAAAGTTAACTCCAGATTATAATTGGCAATCTACCTTCTTTCATTGTGTTTACTATATATACTTATGCTAAGGGCTAGCAACCCAATATTCACCCAATTTAGGTGAACTCTCTAGCGGTATTAACCCGCTGTTTGTTTTTACTGTTACAAGATACACCCACACACACATAGCTATTAAATTGTAATACCTCTCATAAATAAGTTTGGTGTGGCTTATAAAGGTCAGATATACATTATCACTATAATAGGCAGCAATGCATACTAAAGAGGTATAGGTATTACGTTACTTTATAAATTAAAAAGAGGTATCAATGTATTGTCGTTAGATGGCACAGTCTGAATTTTTGTTAGAGACTATGTGGTTTACTATACTGTATAAGATTTTATGTGTTATTTTTAGTTATATCGGCTGAGTAAATTTTTTCTTTGTCTCTCAGTGGAAAATATGTATTACACTAACATGCTTAGGTTGATTGCTGGGACCCTTCCAGATTTGAATTTTACAAATATGTTAACACAAGGTACAAGTTGTTTTATTGCACCACAAAGCTTGATTTATTTCTGGTGATAATGGGGATTTCTTTATTTTATAAGTTTCTACATGTTACCCACAGGTATGTCAACTAGGTAAATCTTTCCCCTGTGCTCCGGTAGAAAATATGTAAAATCCTAGCATGTTATTTGTTGGATATTATGATTTTTCCAAATCTGCATTTCACAACTATGATGATGTAAATGTTTGATGTTTTCTCACATACCTCAATAAAAAACTTTGATTTAAAAAAAAAAAAAAGAATCTCCTTCTGGATATACTATCAGGCACCCTTTATGGTCTGCTCCAGGTATAGGGATTCTAGTTGTTCATTTTCTGGATTTATATCCTGGTCCCCCTGATCAAGGGTCACACCATGAGTTCCTGTTTTCTTAGCCTGAACTATGGCAGGGTTTACCAACCCAGGGATCAGTTTTAGGGCATCTATAAACTTCCTACGGCAGAGTCCAATAGGGGTTTGCACAGCCACAACCTTCTGGGGAGGAACCCTCATTATTTTAGCCCACTCTCTAACATCTCTGGGTGATGGAACAGGGGTCTTGCTTAAACACTTCTTACAGTCCCAGTTCATCTCAGCAGTGCCTTCATCTGTAACCCCTTCCTTATCTATCTTTGGTGAGAATGATACAGGTTGGACGGTCACCTTTGACGCTGTGGCTTCACAGGAATGACCTAAGTCTCCGCTGGAGTAGGGAGTCTGGGACATCTTGATTAATGTAACATACAGTGCCTCCACTCAGTGATAACAATTCTCAGGGAACCCACAACACTGAGACAATGAGTTCCCCACAACATGCAATAATAAACAGAAGCAGATAATAAAGTAACACAGAATATATTTAAATGCAAATAGAACAACATATAAATAACATAACAGTCCCACACTTTGCAGGGTACCCTTTTTCCCAAAATACACTGCTAAGTAAAGTCCCTTGTGGTGGTGCACGTTCGGGCCCTTAGTAAGTTTCAGATATCTGTTTAGTATGAGGGATAACTGTAACTGTTCCACTACCTGAAACCTCCTGTAGAATGTTCTAGAAAAGGTCTGGCTGCTTTCTCTGCTGCTTGCTTTTCCACTTAAGTGCTGACAGTCTGAAATGACAGCTCACTCTAGTCCTACTGTAGCTGCTTCTTACTGTGACATCAGGCTGAGTGTTCACAGCATGCAGGGTCCTGGATGCTTTATTTCCACTTAAGTGCTGACAGTCTGAAATGACAGCTCACTCTAGTCCCAATGCAGCTGCTTCTTACTGTGACATCAGGCTGAGTGTTCACAGCATGCAGGGTCCTGGATGCAGCCTTTATCATCCCAGGCAGAATCACACACACATCTTTCAGCAGCCCTGAACAGCTCTGACTAAACTCTCCTCACAGGAAGTCTCTGAAAAACTGCCAGCTTCTGATTGGCTCTCACTACCATGTGATGCAGGGTTGAGCAAAGGGCAAAGTGCAAAGTGCAGTTAATCCCTGCAGCAAAATGACAAAGGGCTACACTAAGTATGCTTAGTATTGTAAGCATGAGCAGACTAAATGGGAGCGCGCATTGTGTTACAATATATAGAGACATACTGTCACAATTTGATTGACGGTACTGCTCTGTAATGTAAGAGAAGAAAAAAACTCTCTGGCTTCCTTTGTGACCGGGAGAGCCCTGAGATGATATGTGAATTTTTTTAATTTTTTTTTTTTTTTGCAGTGTTTTTAGGCTAACAACTAGGCAGTATATCCTAATTATTTTAAAAACTGAAGTTTTATTGTGAATACTTTTGATTGTTTCCGGTCCATTTGAAATATTACAATTTCAGCGGCAGGTGGTTGCATGTTCAGAAAGGGTTTACTACTTTTAGAATTATTTTTATTTACTATCTAGAAAGGACTGTTTGAGCTAAAATTAAACAGTTAAACTTTTGTTGAGTCATAAAAATTTAACCAGCAAAGAGACCTAGTTGCCAAAAGTGCAGGTTAAACCATAGACAAAAAAGACAAATAAAGCTTTTAGTGCTACACAGTATATAACATTTGAATTGAATGACATCAAACCAAATGCTCTGAATGGCACTTCCAGGACTCTAAAGATTCAATACCTAAATGCTGTTAAATAAAAATAAATATAATTGTGTCTTTTATAAACAGATTTAAATATAACATTGGAAAAATATGAGTGTAAAATGAATGCTTTCATGTACAGTTTATTTTCTGTTCTCCGGGGTTCAACAGCAATACATCAATACAAATACAAAACAGCAATACATTAGCCCCAGCCAGTTTCTTACCCATGCTCAGTAAATAAGTTTTGCTGAAAAAATCATGTGATATTAGAACTTAAGTTGTATAAAGGTAGCTCCCTTATCTCACTGAAGGCAATGGCTACACTGAGAATTTCTAAGTGCTTATTTAACAAGAAAACAATTATTTTGCTTTTTTTATGTTTACTTTGATTTCACTTTTTTTTTACTAAATGAGCACTGTTTCACATCCCTTTAAATGGACATTAAAGTATTTTTTTATTTTTGCATCAAAAAATTATTTACTGCATTCTTAAAGCTCTGTATAAAAAAATAACTCCAAGTTGTCATATTTTTTATTTACACATATATGCATTGCTTTGCATTTTCGGTACACACCCCCTTGGATAGCCTTGGGAATGTTTATGTTACCTCCTTTGCTGTTGCCAATTAGGGACAGATATAAATGTGTTCCTGCACATATCAAGTAATCACTGTGTAGCATGTAGAACAGTCAGGCTTCTGAATTTTACAGAATGCACTCCAGTCTCTGGAAATATAAATCAGGATAAGTAGGCAAAATAAATAAGGAAAGTGAATTGCAAATAATTAAACATTATGGGACAAATTACAAGTGGTGGGCTAAAGCCAATTTCGCTGGACCACGCTACCACTGCGAGCGACTTTGATATTACAAGTCCATGGTACAGCACGCTAACCTGAGAAGGGCTTGCTCGAGTGCAGTTTATACTTTCAATTGATATTGCAACCATGCTAATTTGCACTGGTATTACAAGTTGAAAATTATAGTTTGCACTTAAGCAAAAGCTTAAAGGGACACTGAACCCAATTTTTTTCTTTTGTGATTCAGATAGAGCATGCAATTTTAAGCAACTTCCTAATTTACGCCTATTATCAATTTGTCCTCGTTCTCTTGCTTTCTGTCATTAAAAAATAAGTCAGCTAAGCTATTTTTGGGTTCAGAACCATGGAAAGCACTTGTTTATTGGTCGGTGAATGCATCCACCAATCAGTAAGAACAACACAGGTTGTTCCCCAAAAATGGGCCGGCATCTAAACTTACATTCTTGCATTTCAAATAAAGATACCAAGAGAATGAAGACAATTTGATTATAGGAGTCAATGAGAAAGTTTATTAATATTGTATGCTCTATCTGAATGGCCAAAGACAAATTATGTGTTCAGTGTCCCTTTAAACTGTGTTAGAATATTTAACGTCACTTTAGTCCTGAAGTAAAGTGTAAGGTTTAAAAAAAAGTTGCACAAAACACATCCAATAAACATTAAAATAAAGTATTACACACATATAAACACTTTTTATGTAAATATTAATATAATTAAAATAATTAAAAGGGGTATGGTATGATGACTATAAAGGGTTCCAGTGTATAAATATGTCTAAATATGTCTATGTATGTGTATATAAAGTGCCCTCCACTATATTTGGCACCCTTGGTAAATATAAGCAAAGTAGGCTGTGAAAATGTGTCTTTTAACCTTTTGATCTTTTGTTAAAAAAATACACAAAAATAATATGCTCTCATGGATATCAAACAATTACAAACACAACACAGGTTTATCCAAAAAATAAAAATCTTTGTTAAATATGTGTGCCACAATTATTGGCACCCTTTTAGTCAATACTGTGTGCTACCTCCCTTTGCCAAGATAACAGCTCTGAGTGTTCTCCTATAATGCCTTATGAGGTTAGAGAATATATGGCAAGGGATCTGAGACCATTTCTCCATACAGATTCTCTCCAGATCCTTAAAATTTTGAGGTCAATTCTGGTGGACTCTCCTCTTCAGTTCCCCCCACAGGATTTCTATTGGGTTCAAGTCAGGGGACTGGGATGACCATGATTTTGTGGTCAGTAAACCATTTTTGTGTTGATTTTGATGTATTTTATGAATCATTGTCCTGCTGGAAGATCCAACCATGGCCCATTTTAAGCTTTCTGGTAGAGACAGTCATGTGTTCATTTAATATCTGTTAATATTTGATAGAATCCATGATGCCAGTAGTGTCTGGCAAACTGAAGATGCTTGAGTTTGTTTTTGTATTAGAGTAGAGGCATTTTCTTGAAACCCTTCCAAACAATTTGTGGTGATGTAGGTGACATCAGATTGTAGTTTTGAAGACTGTTTGACCCCAAAATGCAACTAACTTCTGCAATTCTACCAGCTGTGATCCTTGGAGATATTTTGGCCACTTGAACCATCCTCTTCACACTGTGTTGAGACAATATAGACACACATCCTCTTCCAGGTTTATTCATAACATTTCCAGTGGACTGGAACTTCTTAACTATTGCCCTGATGATGGAAATGGACATTTTCAATGCTTTTGCTATTTTCTTATAGCCATTTCCAATTTTGTAAAGCTCAACAACCTTTTTCCGCACATCACAGCTATATTTCTTGGTCTTACCTATTGTGATGATTGACTAAGGGATTTTGGCCTAGGTGTTACCTCATATTTATAACCTTGTGAAACAGGAAGTCATGGTTGAACAATTTCCTGTTCCTAGTCACACAGGTGTACTAAAAATGTTAAATACCAATGGGAATATACTTCAAATATATTTTCTCAAATGAATTCATAGGGATGCCAATAATTGTGCCACACACAAACACACACACACACACACATATATATATATATATATATATATATATATATATATATATATTTGTTATTATTATTAATCTGTGTTGTGTTTGGGTTTTTTATATGATCTAATAATGGTATGAAAGATACCAAAATGGGCCTAGATCAATATCTTGGGTTGCCTTCTTAAAATAAATATATATATATATAGTTTTAACAGGTAAATAAATAAAAAAATAAGGCTCTATTTCTGTTTAAATGGACAAAATGCTAAAAATTCTCCTGTTCTTTGGGCAAGTTTTTCTCTGAAATTCCCCAGTACTAAATGGGTTAAATATATACTTAATAAATAGTAGCAGTTACACAAAGTATTTGAAAAGATCTGCATATAAAATCAATATTTCATACATTTTAAACAAAAATTTGCATTGTTTTGCATCCCAGAGACAAACACGTTTAAAAGCATATTAAGCATGTTTATCTTACCATCTTTGCTTTAGCCTATTAGAGACAAATATGAAAAAGATCTGGCACTAACCAGCCAATTGTTGGGAGTTAAATTGCAGGAAAGTAATAAATGAAAGTATATTGCAATGTTTTTTCTTAATTACACATAAAGAAACATTTTATAAAGGGATTAGGTTATAAGCTTTAAATACGTCTCAAATAATAATTAAGTCTCTTTGTCAAACAAACCAAATCTCTGTATATACCTGGCACTGATATTATTAAAAATAGCAAATGTATGTTTCCCTAAGCTGATTCAGAGTGCTTAAAATAGTTTTGGATCTCTATTGTAGTGTATTGAGTAACACAACATTATAATCAGGTACATTATAATTATGCTGTATTTTCTGTAAATGATTGTTTGGGGTGCTGCTGCATAGACACATAACTAGCAAATTGCACATTGGTCAGCATACATATACTTCACAAAGTGCATTAATCCTCTAATGTGACTATTAAACTATTAAAGAATCTACATTTAATAATTAGCAAGGAAGCACATAACAAAAAGATATAGAAAGTATTCATTATCATGTAATATTTAAATAATTAGCCCACAAATAAAATTATATATATATATATATATATATATATATATATATATATATATATATATATATATATATATATATATATATATAAATATATATATAACTAATAGGCTTTGGGGATAATGGAAACTCTTATTTTGCAGTACACGGATGTCTTTTTCTCTCAGCTGTGATAAAAGACTGATACAAATTAGATTGACTTCAAAGAAACCAATTATTATTAGCTTTCAAAGAAATAAAACAGAGCAGTCATTTTTATGGTTAAATCAATTAAGTCTGACGTTTCTTTATCTTAAAATCTTAAAACACAGATAGTACAGATGGCTTTTAATATATTTCTGCAAATAAAATATAAAAGCATGCTTAGCTTTTATTTCTTAACTTTAAGCTAATAAAGAAGTGCGATTTTTGTTAATTGGACAAAAGAATAAGGGGCCTGTTTACTGTTTTCTAATAACAGCTTGGCAGATCTGTAACATAATGAAATAAGTAGTTTAAATTTGGCTATTTATTTGTTGTTTATCAGAAGAAAATTATTTGCTAAAAGTACAAAGAAGACTAACATAAAATTAAGCTTTTATATGAGCAATTAATGGACATATAAAAGTAGTTATGTATAACATTAATTGTTATTTAAAGGTACATGAAAGTCAATCCTCTGATAGAGCATGCAATTTTATGAGACTTTTTTACTTTATTTGTATTATCAAATACACTTTGTTCTCCTTTACCCTTTATTTAAAAGCATACCTAGATATGCTCAGGAGCAACATTGCTGGCGCTACATAATGATTGATGGCTATACACATAAGCCTCTTGTCATTGGCTCACTGGGTGTGTTCAGCTAGCTACCAGTAATGCATTACTGCTCTGTAGCTGAATTCAACAATATGTTTAACCCATATGCAGTTATATGCAATCTAAGTGCAATAACAAAATGATATTAATTATTAAACAGTAGAGCATTTATACACTTTATCCCATTAATAATATAAAGTTAATATATCAAAAACTTATAGTATCATTTGAGACATTCCTCTCCCAAAATAGTTTGGCACAATAGATGATAGATAGACAGATAGATAAACAGATTGATAGATAAACAGATAGATAGACAGACAGATAGAAAGATAGATAGATGATAGATAGATAGATAGATGATAGATAGATAGATAGATAGATAGATATATGATAGATAGATAGATAGATAGATGTTGAATATGATTTATAAGTGTATTTTTATTTTTTTTATTTTGTTCTACATCATGCAAGTTTGGTTAATGTTAAGACCAAATGCATATATTCTTAAAGCAATATTTTGGGTATTTTAAAATAGATTTAACATATTATTATTAGATATTTATTTTATTTTTGTTTTCTGAATGAAATGCACGATAGAGCAAAATGACAAAAAAATAATTATCTTCTAATTTTTAATTAGTTATTTTATTTAAAAAAATATATATTTTTTTATGTTTTGCAGTTGCTTTATGTTAACTGTGCAACTCTAAAAATATTTCAATTGCTAAATTTAGATAAACGAAAGAAAAATAAAAAATTAACTATGCACAGGGCCTGCACTATACTAAAATTGACACAAAAAATATATATGTTATTGTATTGTTAGTATGTGAGTAGCTTATTGTAGGGTTTTTGTTTTCCAAACTAAAATATTGTTATCTGAAAGAAAATTTGCTGCTGAAAGAAAATAATATATGATTTGTATTGGTAAATCTTTAAAAAGGACTTTTATATAGAAAGTGATCACATTGTAATATGAACATAATAGAAATATAGCATAAAGTGTTAACTATTTATAGTAAAGAAACTGTTACGAGGAAGCGGAAAAGGGGTTTATCGTGGCTATTTGCGCGTATCGGGTGTAGTGCTCAGGTGTAGTTGAAAGTAAATGCGATCGCTTGAATGCAATTGAAGTTAACGCGTCAGGATAGCGCATCGGGTTTGCGAGCAAGAAGGGTCTTAGGTTTTTCCCAAATTTTTTTCTCCATTGACTTCTATGTGGGAATATGTTAATGCGTCCATGATATTCTAAGTTTGGCATTTTACACGCATTGTGTGAAAACTTTTTACTTTCAACTTGTAATACAAGCACTGCCCAACGCCTGCAAAAAGCTTACTTCTAGGGGAGTTAGCATGCAATCGTTAAATACCACTACTCTTGTAATCTGGCCCTTGATATATACACATACACATAATATAAAAATAGAAGTATGCCATTTGTGTGTCATTTTAAGTAGTTTACATTTCTATTGGACTAAATTGATTTTTTACTACAAATAAACAATGAATATGATTTATTTTATTTTTAAATTATGTAGTTAATCCAAACACTTGATATACTGTACCGTTATAACATCTCATGGTATTAGAGTTTCTTATTAAGCTATTATGCAATACATTTCAAATCCCTGCACAGCCCAGCTGGAATCTTTTTCACTTTTTTATCACTTCACTTTCAAAAGGTCATATTAATTTCAACATTTTCAACTACTTGACAAGAGATTAAAATATTTTTCTCCTAAGATTTTTTTTTTCTTGTTAAAAAAAAAAAGTTAAAATATTTTATTTTTTTCTCTTAGTAAATCATGCAATTTTAAAGAATTATCATGGGTTAAAAAAAGAAAACTTTATTGTTACCATGATTTAACTGATTTACGTTGAAATATCATATTTCCTATTCTTGCAGGAGATTTTTTAGTTTTAATGAGGACACTCACACATCATTAAAATTGTTCTAGTTTGACATTTACAGGGGACCTTTTCGCACATTTTTTTTCTCAAGTAAGAGAACATTGACAATGATGTAAAATAAAAGTAGAATATTAAGACAGAATCCAAAGATTTCTGTCATGAGAAAAATGCTAGCGGTAACTCACTGATTAGGGAATTCATTAATAGTTTCACCATCATCATTTTTCTTTAGCAAAGCCGTTTATCTTCCTAAGCACTGTAGAATCAGATACACAGTGACAAATAACTGTTCAGCAATGCAAAAGCAAATGACTATCCGAGAAAAAGAAAAACTAAAGAAATCTATGAGAAGTTATTTTCAATAAGCATTCTGAGTTTCAGTATGTCACATAGCCATGCAATTGGAAATACAATCATTGTTTGTTTTAAAAAAAAAATGTGTCGAACAAAATGATAAACTGGATCACTGCACCAGGGGTGGCTGACGTGTGGGGCCAAGAGGGTTTAACTGGCCCAGGCAGCACTGGACAGCTCCTGTCTCCTTTTATGGGGGGAGCTGCAGGCTGCAAAATGATCACATCATGCACAAGGGGCTCCTGTCCTATGTCTCCATGTTGAAGTCCCAGACTCCCAGCAGAATGACTGCATCATGAATGTCACCCATAGAGCTAGTCTGGGTGACATTCAAGGTGGGTCAAGAACATCACTTCCCAAACTTCCTTTCCACTTATTGTGCAATTGTGCATAAGCATTGGTTGAATGCAGACAGTGTTAGTAAGGGAGTGGCCAGGCTAGTGGGTTCATATGATAATCAGTAATGTTTTAATAGGGGGACATCATTTCATTCTCCGACCCAGGCAGCTCAATATTGTTTGCCGGCCCTTTTTGGCAGTGGTCTTGTATTCAGAGCCGGATCACGACATTGTGATGCATGGGTCCAAGAATACAATGACGCCCCCCAATTGTAACATTACTGATTAACATATCAACCTACTAGCCTGGCCACTGACCTTAGTAAGCCTGCCTACCTGCATGCAACCAATGCTTATGCACAATAGGGGCATAAGTGCGAAGGAAGTTAGGGGACTGATTCTGTGTCTTTGTGCATGATGAGGTTATGCTGCTGGGAGTCTGCAAATTCATACATGGAGACAGAAGACAGGAGTGGTCTGGGTCTTACAGTGACTGACTCAGTCAATGAAGTACTGCCCCTTGTCAAGTGCTGCCTGGGTCCATTGGACCCACTTGGTCCCATAGTTGAACTGGTCATACTTGTATTATAAGATGTAGATTTCTTAGGTACTTTTTTTTTTTTAAGTTTTAAACAAGCTTTATTAAGTTTAGCAAGATATACAAACAATGGCAAACAGTGTACATTGAATAATCAAACAAAGTGCAGGAGTCCCGCCCACAGCACTAGGCAGTGAGCACCACTCCAACAATGTTAGCAAGTAAAGTTTTGTACAGTTTATCCAGAGAGAAAGTATTGTGAGTATATTAGTCCAACAGATTTATAATTTTCTTGCTTTCTTCTTTTTGAGAACAGTGCGGAAGTCTTGAGCTTGTATCCACAAGCAACGAGCTTGTGGTTTTAAGTTACTATAGTCAGTAAGAACATAAACTTAGGGAATTGACATCAGATATTAAGGCAAAGTTATACAAATCTATTTTCAGCACGCTTGATTCATGCTGCTGAATATGACCCCAGGTCTGACATCTTACTTGGACAGAGAGGTATAAAGAGAGTTGAGGGTAGAACAAGAAGAGTCAGATTAGAGAAGGAGAGGGAGAGAGAAGGAGAAGAGAGAAAAAAAAAAAAAAGAAGGAAGGGGGGGGGGGTGGAGGAAGGGGTACAGGGGATAGGTAAAGGAGACCACCCAGGGGAGAGTTTCTGAATGGCGTTTCAAAGCCAAGTGACTGGTAGTTATAGCCGTTTGCCCTCCCAGGCTAGAGTCATCCTCTCATGTGTGGCAAGCCTCCCAGTTTTAAGAAAGTGAAATCGCTCCAGCCTAAGGAGATCCCCCACCTTATGTCTCCACTCCTGTATAGTTGGGATCTGAGGGCTCTTCCAGTGTGCAGGGATGAGTCCTTTCACGCCACCCAACATTATACTTAGGTACTTTTATTTAATTATGTTAAATGGTATATCAATACATTTTCCATTACAAATGTATACCAATATTATAATAAATACACTTTTGTTTTTATTGGAGGGCTTGCTGAGAATATATATATATATATATATATATAATGAAAGAAAATATATACAGTATATCTATCATTTTTCTACTCCAAAATCCCATGAGCCTCTCCTATGAAAATTGCTTTTCAATGTGTCTATCTGCATGTCAGTGATTCTACAAGTGACTTCCCGTATTAATGCTCTGTTATTGCTAGCCTTGATAAACAATAACCTGGTGTTTCAAAGTTCTGTTCTGTTGATTCCAAGTTTCTGACGTGGTCTTTTCTTGACTATGTGCTTGCCAAGTCCTGTCCTGCAGTTCCCCAGGCTGCTTACCCAGCTCATTCCTGAATATGGACTTGCCAAATCCAGTTCTGCAGTTCTGAAGTTGCTGACCTTGTCCGTTACCAGCTACAAGTTTGTGAAGCCCTATCCTGCAATTTTTGTTGGTGACCCAGTTTATTTAATTCTGTAAGTTTGATAAGCTACACTCTGGGGTATATCAAGTGTCTGACCCAGTCAATTAGTGACATGTTATGCCAGGTCCTGTAACCTATTTAATCTATTTTCTGTGCTGATTTGGACAATTCCTGACTTCATTTAGTGCTTATCATTTTCTCAAACCATTGCTACATTCTCTGACTTTTGTCTGCTCCTTTATTTGTTCTTGCTTCAGCTATTTAACAACAGCCCCACCAGATATACTCTAATCTACTCTTACATAAGGTTTCAATTCAAAAGCTAAAAAAAGTTGTAAAACACCTAACACATTGAGTGTTTCAAAAGACATCTTATTTAATTTCCATAATAATATGAAGCTTTTAAAACATTTTATTGATGCACCACATTGGAACCTACATTATATATATTGGGGATCCTTTGAACACCCACTGACTGAGTAGAACTAACCACAATCCCTTCACCCTAATAAACCCTACAAAGCCCACTGTTATTATCCCTTTACCATACTAGAACCTTACTAACATTAGCCCTATAGGCTTTACCGCCTCCTTTTATCATCACCCATTAACCCTTAATTAACCTCCTACACCTTCCCCAGACCACATGTCTAGGTGAACACTTGTTTCTGTGCTAAAACTGTTGCATCTGCTCATTTAAAATATTAATATAGACTTTTTTTTTATAAAAAAGTTAAAAAATTAGTTTTATTTTTCTACTGCTGGAAGCCAGGCAGATTTTCAGAACTTTGCTTATTATCTGCTTGGATTTAGGAAAACTGTATATTGTTGTGGTTGTTGTTTTGTTTATTTTCACTAGCTTTCATCAGATGTATTTTTGAACTGTCCCAGCACCAATTACTTATAGGTATTCACAGTTTTAGGGGCAATACTGAAAAAAATACTAATAGCACAATATTGTTATTTTAACTCTCTCATGTAGCATTCGCTAGTGAAGATAGTCCCTTCAGATGAGCTAGGAACAGGAAAACCCTGCCTTTCGGAATTTCATTTTCTCCTTTATTAAGGATGTCAAAACCCACAGCAGGTAGCTCTTTTCCTGCACTGCAGACAGAAGTTGGATGCTTTCCAGTGCTTCAGAGTTCCAGTGGATGTGATGTCATTGATCTTTCCTGTCAGTTTAACGTCTGTAGCTTTCCTATCTGTGGCTTCAGCACATTAAGTGTCTTCTTCTTGGTAGGTTGTTGTCTGCATTTCTGGTTGTTCAGTGGTGACTATTTCCTTGTCCCTTTTGCTCTCCTGTGGATTTTAAGCCTTTATAATGAATTGTCATGTGTGTTCCTGATGGTATTATTCTGTATTTCGCAGCAAATATTTTTTTGTTTCATTTTGTAGTAATTAGCACAATGGACCCCATTCTCAAAAGCTCTCTGCTCTGGCAAGATTATCTAAGAAGTCTTGCTAGTACTGCTAGGTGCCTCAAAATTTTTTAGGAAGGCAAATTGTAGCTTCAGAGCTGTGTTTCATTACCCTAGTCAAAAGGGATGATCTTCCTAGAGTCATTCTGAAGTCATTGATTAATCTAGATTAATTATCAGAAGCCATCCTGAAGTATGCCCACAGGCCGAAATATTTAAATAAGATGACTCTAGAGGCATTCACTGGCTGTTCATGCTTGTGAAGTAATCAGTAAGGTAATATGTTAATCATTCTGGTCATCACCCAGAATTTTTTACCTTAGCTGATTAATTTAAAAGCCTGATCATGTGCAAATGACTTCTAAAGTAGTTTAATGATCATCAGATGACTCCAGGATAGTCTCTAAAGTAGTGAACAAACCAAAAGTCGGGCTCCACAGGATAAATGTAACTTTTATTCAAATCACAAAGGAAAGAGTAAAATCCAAAAATAGCTAATTTAACAAGGAAACGACATGCATTTCAGAAGTATCTGTAATCATAGCATGTATGTTTCAATTGACATCATCTATTTAAAAGCTCAAAGCTAAAATGATTGGTTGATGCATCAACTGATAAGATACATTGTTTACATGAGTATGAGCACATTGTCAGCGAACTTTAGCCAAAAGAGTTAAAGGGACAGTCAAGTCCAATTTTTTTTTCATGTTTCAAATAGGGAATGCAATTTTAAACAACTTTCCAATTTACTTTTATCACCAATTTTGCTTTGTTCTCTTGGTATTCTTAGTTGTAAGCTAAACCTAGGAGGTTCATATGCTAATTTCTTAGACCTTGAAGGCCACCTCTAATCTAAATGCATTTTGATAGTTTTTCACCATTAGAGGGCATTAGTTCACATGTTTCATATAGATAACATTGAGCTCATGCACATGAATTTACCATGGAGACAGCTCTTATTGGCTAAACTGCAAGTCTGTCAAAATAACTGAAAAAAGGGGGCAGTCTGCTGAGGCTTAGATACAAGGTAATTACAGAGGTAAAACGTGTATAATTATAACGGTGTTGGTTATGCAAAACTGGGGAATTGGTAATTAAGGGATTATCTATCTTTTAAAACAACAAAAATTCTGGTGTTGACTGTCCCTTTAAACATTTGCAACCTTACAAATAATCTTATCACTAGTATATACATACATGTCAATCTAATCGAATAGTTCGATAGTTTGAAGCAACTGTATAAAAATGTATCTGAGGAACAATTTATTTAATGTATGTAATGTATCTCTTTAGATACATACAGATCAAGTTAATCAATAGTTTACTAGTGTGAAGCAAATGTATAAAATAAATGTAATAGATATTTATCTAATGATCTCTTACCAATAATTAATCAAATCATATTCACTATTTAAAAAGGAATCCTAGTGTTTATAGATGCATATAGATACAGGAAATGAAACATACAAAATGCTATAATTGTATCAAATAGTAAGCATTAAGACAGTGCTAAAAGAAGAATGCACTAGTTACTAGCAGCATAAGTTATATACATACTGATTCAGAAAGTAAAACACTTGCCTGGCAAGATCACAGTTCCACAGCTATAAAAGTTGCGTTATTTCACCCTCCATAGCGCTGCCATTACAAGTTTTTAAAACGCCACCTTGTGCGTGCGATATGGTTGCGATGAGCTCCATACCGCACAAAATCCAAGGGCTAAGAATATGTGCTCCTGCACGCTTTCCCCATAGACATCAATGGGGAGAAGGTGTTAGAAAAAAAACTAACACCTGAAGTGCAGAATGGCGATTGCTGTAACGCAAACCCATTGATGTCGATGGGAAAAAATTAAGTTTAAACCTAACACCCTAACATAAACCCCACGTCTAAACACCCCTAATCTGCCGCTCCCGACATCGCCGCCACCGAAATAAAGTTATTAACCCCATTTCCGCACCTCCCCGACATCGCCGCCACTATAATAAAGATATTAACCCCTATTCCCCCACATCTCAACATCGCCCACAGTATAATAAAGATATTAACCCCTACTCCACCGCTCTCCGACATCACCGCCACTAAATAAAGTTATTAACCGCTAAACCTCTGTCCTCCCACATCAATGCCACTAAATAAACCTATTAACCTCTAAACCGACAGCCCCCCACATCGCAAAAAAATAAATTAAACTATTAATCCCTAAACCTAACAACCCCTAACTTTATATCAAAATTATAATATCCCTAACTTAAAATAAATAAAAACTTACCTGGGAAATTAAAAAAACCTAAGTTTAAACTATAAATTACAAAAAATAACAAACAAAATTATCCAAAATAAAAACAATTACACCTAATCTAATAGCCCTATAAAAATAAAAAACCCTAGCCTACAATAAACTTACAATATCCCTTAAAAGGGATTTTTGTAGGGCATTGCCCCGAAAGAAGATACTGCCTGGATGAAGATAGAAGATGCTGCCTGGACGGATGAAGACCTCACCGCCTGGATCAAGACCTCGCCGCCTGGATGTCCGGACCATAGGGGGTTAGTGTTTTTTTTTTACTTTTTGGGGTGTTTTTTTTTTTAGATTAGGGTTTGGGCATTCTTAAAAGAGCTAAATGTCCTTTTCAGGGCAATGGGTAGCTTAGGTTTTTGCTAGAGTTAGGTTTTTTATTTTGGTGGTTGGTTGAGTGGTGGGTTTTACTGTTTTACTGTTGGGGGGTTGGGGGGTCTTTGTATTTTTTTTTCAGGTAAAAGAGCTGATTTCTTTAGGGCAATGCCCTACAAAAGGCCCTTTTTTAATTTCCTAGGTAAGTTTATATTTATTTTAAGATAAGATGTAATTTTAACATAAAGTTAGGGGGTAGTGATGTCGCGAATAGTTCGCCGGCGAATAGTCCCCGGCGAACATAGCTTGTTCGCGTTTGCCGCAGCGGGCGAACATATGCGATGTTCGATCCACCCCTATTCATCATCATTGAGTAAACTTTGACTCTGTACCTCACAGTCAGCAGACACATTCCAGCCAATCAGCAGCAGACCCTCCCTCCCAGACCCTCCCACCTCCTGGACAGCATCCATTTTAGATTAATTCGGAAGCTACATTCTTAGTGAGAGGAGGGACAGTGAAGCTGCTGCTGATTTAATAGGGAAATCAATAGCTAGGCTAGTGTATTCAGTGTCCACTACAGTCCTGAAGGACGCATCTGATCTCTGCTTTAAGGACAGCACCCCAAAAAGCCCTTTTTAGGGCTAGAACATCAGTCTGCTTTTTTTTTTTCTGTGTAATCTAATTGCAGTTGCCTGCCTGCCAGCGTGTGTGTCAGGCTCACAGCGTATACTGTGCCCACTTGCCCAGTGCCACCACTCATATCTGGTGTGGCAGATGGTGGGGGTTGGTCTGTGGGGGGGAAGCTACACTACAGAAAAAAAAATAAAAACAGAAAAAACTACTTTTTTTTGCAAACTGGGTACTGGCAGACAGCTTCCAGTACCCAAGATGGCCGCCAATAAGGCAGATGGGGAGGGTTAGAGAGCTGTTTTGGGGGGGGGATCAGGGAGGTTGGGGGCTACGGGGGGTGATACACCACAGCATATGTAAATATGCTAAAAAAAAAAACCAAAAAAAAAAAAAACCTTTTATTTTAGTACTGGCAGACTTTCTGCCAGTACTTAAGATGGCGGGGATAATTGTGGGGTGGGGGAGGTAAGGGAGCTGTTTGGGAGGAATCAGGGGGTCTGATGTGTCAGGTGGGTGATCTCTACACTAAAGCTAAAATTAACCCTGCAAGCTCCCTACAAACTACCTAATTAACCCCTTCACTGCTAGCCATAATACACGTGTGATGCGCAGCAGCATTTAGCGGCCTTCTAATTACCAGAAAGCAACGCCAAAGTCATATATGTCTGCTATTTCTGAACAAAGGGGATCCCAGAGAAGCATTTACAACCATTTGTGCCATAATTGCACAAGCTGTTTGTAAATAATTTCAGTGAGAAATCTAAAATTGCAAAAAAAATTAAGTTTTTTTTAAATTTGATCGCATTTGGCGATGAAATGGTGGCATTAAATATACCAAAATGGGCCTAGATCAATACTTTGGGTTGTCTACTACACTACACTTAAGCTAAAATTAACTCTACAAGCTCCCTACATGCTCCCTAATTAACCCCTTCACTGCTGGGCATAAAACACGTGTGGTGCGCAGTGGCATTTAGCAGCCTTCTAATTACCAAAAAGCAACACCAAAGCCATATAAGTCTGCTATTTCTGAACAAAGGGGATCCCAGAGAAGCATTTACAACCATTTATGCCATAATTGCATAAGTTGTTTGTAAATAATTTCTGTGAGAAACCAAAAGTTTGTGAAAAAGTGAACAATTTTTTTTTTATTTGATCGCATTTGTCGGTGAAATGGTGGCATGAAATATACCAAAATGGGCCTAGATCAATACTTTGAGTTGTCTACTACACTACACTTAAGCTAAAATTAACTCTACAAGCTCCCTACATGCTCCCTAATTAACCCCTTCACTGCTGGGCATAAAACACGTGTGGTGCGCAGTGGCATTTAGCAGCCTTCTAATTACCAAAAAGCAACGCCAAAGACATATAAGTCTGCTATTTCTGAACAAAGGGGATCCCAGAGAAGCATTTACAACCATTTATGCCATAATTGCATAAGTTGTTTGTAAATAATTTCTGTGAGAAACCTAAAGTTTGTGAAAAAGTGAACATTTTTTTTTATTTGATCGCATTTGGCGGTGAAATGGTGGCATGAAATATACCAAAATGGGCCTAGATCAATACTTTGGGATGTCTTCTAAAAAAAATATATATACATGTCAAGGGATATTCAGGTATTCCTGACAGATATCAGGGTTCCAATGTAACTAGCGCTCATTTTGAAAAGAAAGTGGTTTTGAAATAGCAAAGTGCTTCTTGTATTTATTTCCCTATAACTTGCAAAAAAAGCAAAGAACATGTTAACATTGGGTATTTCTAAACTCAGGACAAAATTTAGAAACTATTTAGATATTGTACCAGCTGCGGGAGTTTGGTCTGTCCTGTGAAGCGGGCGTAACCCTTACACTACCTGATTGATACAACATCATACCTGATGTTTTAAAGCACGTTATTCCAAACAATATAGGAATGTTAGGTGATTTATGCCCTTTATGGATTAAAACCAGACTCTGCATCAACTATGTAGTTTTCCATGGGAGTTTTGCCATGGATCCCCCTCCGGTATGCCACAGTCCAGGTGTTAGTCCCCTTGAAACAACTTTTCCATCACTATTGTGGCCAGAAAGAGTCCCTGTGGGTTTTAAAATTCGCCTGCCTATTGAAGTCTATGGCGGTTCGCCCGTTCGCGAACTTTTGCGGAAGTTCGCGTTCACCGTTTGCGAACTGAAAATTTTATGTTTGCGACATCACTATTAGGGGGTTGTTAGGTTTAGTGGTTTATAGTTTAATTTAGTTTTTTGCGATGTGGGGGGTTGGCAGTATAGGGGATAATAGGTTTATTTAGTGGCGGTGATGTGGGAGGTCAGAGGTTTAGGAGTTAACAACTTTATTTAGTGGGGGCGATGTCAGGGAGCAGCGGAATAAGGTTAATATCTTTATTATAGTGTGGGCAATGTTGAGGTGCGGGGGAATAGGGGTTAATAACTTTATTATAGTGGTGATGATGTTGGGGAGAGGCGGAATAGGGGTTAATACATTTTTTAGTGGTAGCGTTGTCGGGAGCGGCAGATTAGGGGTTAATAACTTTAATATAGGGTTTGCAATGTAGGAGGGCCTTGGTTTAGTTAGGGGTTAATAGGTAGTTTATGGGTGTTAGTGTACTTTGTAACAGTTTAGTTATGATTTTTGTGTAGCAGTTTTGTGGTGCAAAACTCATAACTACTGGTCTCAGATTGCGGAATGGATCGTGTCAGTATAGGCTGGAATGCAAGCTTTTTAGCCTCACTGCAAAACTTGTAATGGCTGCGCTATGGAAATCCCATGCAAAAACGTCATTTTTTTGAGTGCAGGACTGACCTTGCGTTACAGGCTAAAATGCTTGCGGTATAGCTATACCAATAAGACTCATAATGGCTGTGTTCTGGTTTTTACGCTGAAATGGCAATTTCTTCAGCGTTAAAACTGGAACACAAACTCGTAATCTAGGTGATTGTGTTTTCTTATCTGTCTACTTTCTTGATTTCTACTTCTTGCTCACTTCAAGGATGACTTTTTCCAATTCTTTTATGTCAAAGCCTTTTTCTAAGAGTCTAATTTTTACTATATCTGCCTGAGAGTGGAAATCAGACAGATCAGAGCAGTTTTTCAAAATCCTAATGAACTGTCCATTTGATATGTTTGATTTCCATTTTATATCATGGCAATTATTACTAATTGGATACGTATTCTGGTCTACAAACTTAAAGAATGTTTTAGTTTTAATATTCTTCCCTCAAGCACTGATCTCCCTAAGAAACCCAGGTTTGGTACGCAAAACTACCTTATCTGCATGGAAGATCAGATAAGGGGAATCACACTGCAAGGCAGATAACTCTGAAACTCTTCAAGCCGAAGAGATAGCTACCAAAAACAGAACTTTCCAAGATAAAAGCTTGATATCTATGGAATGCAGAGGTTCAAACGGAACCCCTTGAAGAACTTTAAGAACTAAATTTAAACTCCATGGCAGAGCAACAGGTTTGAAAACAAAGGCTTGATTCTAACTAAAGCCTGACAAAACGCCTGAACGTCTGGAACATCCGCCAGACGCTTGTGCAAAACAATAGATAGAGCAGAAATCTGTCCCTTTAAGGAACTAGCTGACAATCCCTTCTCCAATCCTTCTTGGAGAAAAGATAATATCCTGGGAATCCTGACTTTACTCCATGAGTAACCCTTGGATTCACACCAATGAAGATATTTACACCATATCTTATGATAGATTTTCCTGGTGACAGGCTTTAGAGCCTGAATTAAGGTATAAATGACCGATTCGGAGAAACCACGTTTTGATAAAATCAAGCGTTCAATCTCCAAGCAGTGAGATGCAGAGAAATTAGATTTGGATGGTTGAAAGGACCCTGAAGTAGAAGGTCCTGCCTCAGCGGTAGAGTCCATGGTGGAAGGGATGACATGTCCACCAGATCTGCATACCAAGTCCTGCGTGGCCACGCAGTTGCTATCAAAATCACCGAAGCTCTCTCCTGCTTGATCTTGGAAATCAGACGAGGGAGCAGAGGAAACAGTGGAACAACATAAGCCAGGTTGAAAGACCAAGGCGCTGCTAGAGCATCTATCAGCGCTGCCTTGGGATCCCTGGACTTGGATCCGTAACAAGGAAGCTTGGCGTTCTGACGAGACGCCATGAGATCCAGTTCTGGTTTGCCCCAAAGTTGAATCAACTGTGCAAACACCTCCGGATGGAGTTCCCACTCCCCCGGATGAAAAGTCTGTTGACTTAGAAAATCCGCCTCCCAGTTCTCTACTCCTGTGATATGGATAGCTGATAAATGGCAAAAGTGAACCTCTGCCCATAGAATTATTTTTGAAACCTCCAACATTGCTAGGGAACTCCTTGTTCCCCCTTGATGGTTGATGTAGGCTACAGTCGTGATGTTGTCCGACTGAAATCTGATGAAGCTGACCGCAGCTAGCTGAGGCCAAGCCTGAAGAGCATTGAATATCGCTCTTAGTTCCAGAATGTTTATCGGAAGGAGTGTCTCCTCCTGAGTCCACAAGCCCTGATCCTTCAGGGAGTTCCAGACTGCATCCCAGCCCAGAAGGCTGGCATCTGTCATTACTATTGTCCAATCTAGCCTGCGGAAGGTCATACCCTTGGAGATAACCACCAGAGAAGAGAATCCCTGGTCTCTTGATCCAGATTTAGTAGAGGGGACAAATCTGTGTAATCCCCATTCCACTGACTGAGCATGCAGAGTTGCAGCGGTCTGAGATGTAGACGGGCAAACGGCACTATGTCCATTGCCGCTACCATTAAGCCGATTACTTCCATACACTGAGCCACTGAAGGGCGAGAAGTAGAATAAAGAACACGGCAGGAATTTAGAAGTTTTGACAACCTGGCCTCTGTCAGGTAAATCTTCATTTCTACAGAATCTATCAGAGTTCCTAGGAAGGAAACTCTTGTGAGAGGGGATAGAGAACTTTTTTCTTCGTTCACTTTCCACCCATGCGACCTCAGAAATGCCAGAACAATGTCTGTATGGAACCTGGCGATTTGAAAATTCGACGCCTGTATTAGAATGTCGTCTAGGTAAGGGGTTACTGCTATACCCCACGGCCTTAGGACCGCTAGGAGTGACCCCAGAACCTTTGTAAAGATTCTTGGTGCCATAGCTAACCCAAAGGGAAGAGCCACAAACTGGTAATGCCTGTCTAGGAAGGCGAACCTGAGAAACCGATGATGATCTCTGTGTATCGGAATGTGCAGATAAGCATCCTTTAAGTCCACAGTAGTCATATATTTACCCTCCTGGAGTATAGGTAGGATGGTTCGAATAGTTTCCATCTTGAAGGATGAGACCCTGAGAAATTTGTTTAGGATCTTGAGATCTAAGATTGGTCTGAAGGTTCCCTCTTTCTTGGGAACCACAAACAGATTTGAATAGAAGCCTTGCCCCTGTTCCTCCTTTGGAACTGGGTGGATCACTCCCATAACTAGGAGGTCTTGAACACAATGTAAGAATGCCTCTCTCTTTATCTGGTTTGCAGATAATTGTGAGAGATTAAATCTTCCTTTTGGGGAAGAAGCTTTGAAGTCCAGAAGATATCCCTGGGACACAATTTCCAACGCCCAGGGATCCTGGACATCTCTTGCCCAAGCCTGGGCGAAGAGAGAAAGTCTGCCCCATACTAGATCTGTTACCGGATCGGGGGCTGATCTTTCATGCTGTCTTAGAGGCAGCAGCAGGTTTTTTGGCCTGCTTTCCTTTGTTCCAAGCCTGGTTAGGTCTCTAGACCGGCTTGGACTGGGCAAAATTTCCCTCTTGTTTTGTATTCGAGGAAGTTGAAGCTGCGCCACTCTTGAAGTTTCGAAAGGCACGAAAATTAGGCTGTTTGGTCCTTAATTTGTTGGACCTATCCTGAGGAAGGGCGTGACCTTTTCCTCCAGTAATATCAGAAATGATCTCCTTCAGTCCAGGCCCGCATAGGGTCTGCCCCTTGAAGGGAATGTTGAGAAGCTTAGACTTTGAAGTAACGTCAGCTGACCAGGATTTAAGCCATAGCACCCTACGCACCTGAATAGCAAAACCTGAGTTCTTAGCCGTTAGTTTGGTTAAATGAACAACGGCGTCAGAAACAAATTAATTAGCTAGCTTAAGAGCTTTAAGCTTGTCAAGGATATCATCCAATGGGGTTTCTACCTGTAGAGCCTCTTCTAAAGACTCAAACCAGAAGGCCGCAGCAGCAGTGACAGGGGCAATGCCTGCAAGGGGCTGGAGAATAAAACCTTGTTGAATAAAAATTTTCTTAAGGTATCCCTCTAATTTTTTGTCCATTGGGTCTAGAAAAGCACAACTGTCCTCAACAGGGATAGTTGTACGCTTCGCTAGAGTAGAGACTGCTCCCTCCACCTTAGGGACCGTCTGCCACAAGTCCCGTGTAGCGGCATCTATAGGAAACATCTTTTTAAAAACAGGAGGGGGAGAGAACTGTACACCTGGTCTATCCCATTCCTTAGTAATAATTTCTGAAAACCTCTTAGGTATTGGAAAAACATCAGTGTAAACAGGCACTGCATAGTATTTATCCAATTTACACAATTTTTCTGGGACTACAATGGCGTCACAGTCATCCAGATTTGCTAAAACCTCCCTGAGCAACATGCGGAGGTGTTCAAGCTTAAAGGGACAGTAAAGTCAAAACTAAACTTTCATGATTCAGATAGAGCATGCAATTTTGAACAACATTCCAATTTACTTTTATCATCAAATTTGCTTTGTTCCCTTGGTGGTATTTTTGAAAAGCTAAACCTAGCTAGGCTCAAACTGATTTCTAAACAGTTGAAAACAGCCTCCTAGCTCAGAGCATTTTGAAAGTTTTTCACAGTTAGACTGTGCTAGTTCACATGTGTCATATAGATAACATTGTGCTCACTCCTGTGAAGTTATTTAGGAGCCTTCACTGATTGACTACACTGCATGTCTGTCAAAGGCACTTAGATAAGGAGGCTGTCTGCAAAGCCTAAGATACAAGGTAATCACAGAGGTAAAACGTATATTAATATAACTGTGTTGGCTATGCAAAAATGGGGAATGGGTAATAAAGGGATTATCTATCTTTTTAAATAAGAAAAATTTTGGTGTAGACTGTCTCTTTAAATTTAAATGTAGACATATCAGAATCAGGTTGAAGTGTCTTCCCTGAGTCAGAAAAATCACCCACAGATAGAAGCTCTCCTTCTTCGGCTTCTGCACATTGTAAGGGTATATCGGACATAGCTACTAAAGCGTCAGAGAGCTCTGTATTTTTTCTAGTCCCAGAGCTGTCTCGCTTTCCTTGTAACCCTGGCAGTTTGGACAATACTTCTGTAAGAGTATGATTCATAACTGCCGCCATGTCTTGTAATGTATACGCAATGGGCGCGCTAGATGTACTTGGCGCCTCTTGAGCGGGAGTTAAAGGCTCTGACACGTGGGGAGAGTTAGTCGGCATAACTTCCCCTTTGTCAATTTCCTCTGGTGATAAATCTTTTAAAGCCAGAATATGATCTTTATAACTTATAGTAAGATCAGTGCATTTGGTACACATTCTAAGAGGGGGTTCCACAATGGCTTCTAAACAAAATGAACAAGGAGTTTCCTCTATGTCAGACATGTTTAACAGACTAGTAATGAGACCAGCAAGCTTTGAAAACACTTTAATTAATGTGAAAAAGCAGAATATAAAAAACGGTACTGTGCCTTTTAGGGAAAAAACAAACACAAAAACTGCAAAACAGTGAAAAAAGCAGTTAACTCTATGAAATTTTTACAGTGTATATAATAGACTAAAATAGCATTGCACCCACTTGCAAATGGATGATTAACCCCTCAGGTTAAAAAACAAAGCAAAAAAACGGTAAAAACCGTTATAACAGTCACAAGCAAACTACCACAGCTCTACTGTGGCTCCTACCTTCCCATAAAATGACTTTTTTTAGGCACAAAAACCCTTTACAGAGGTCCAATATGTCAGGGGACTCCTTCAGGGAAGCTGGATGTCTCAAATGTAAGAAACAACTGCGCAATTAGAGCGCGAAAATAGGCCCCTCCCACCATGCACTCAAAGTCAGAGGGCCTTAAAAAACTATTCCTAGGAGGAAAATAACAACCATGTGGAAAACTAGGCCCCAAATAAAGATTTATCACCTCAATAAAAAACGTTCCTTATATATATAACGTTTTACATACTAAGCCATAATAAAAAGTAATTTTACTGCAAGCATGATGCCAGTCATTATTATTATTAAATCACTGCAATCAGGCTTACCTTAACTATATCAGGCACTGTCAGCATTTTCTAGTTCTTATCATCCTCTAGAAAAAATATACTGAATATACCTCAGGACAGTTAATTCTGCAGGCCGTTCTCCCAGCTGAAGTTTCCCCATACTCTTCAGTTATGTGTGAGAACAGTGTGGAATATGTATATAGAGGCGCTGGTCTTGAATCTCATGCGTATTGTGATGCACACTGAAGAAAGAAACTTGATCCGAAAATTTCAGAGTTCAGCTTCTTCATAAGGATCTATATCCTAATTTTCCCATAATGTGCTTTAGTATCTGTAGACAATGGAAATTACACTGCAGGTGATTGTATCTTTAAATTTATATAAAGTGCAGTATACTCACTCCGAGTAATTCGGAATCCGGCTCCTCAAAAGTGGTTGGTAACTTTGAAATACTTCCAAGAAAGGCAGCAAAAATACTTGTTATAACAAACAAATATTTATTAAAACATATTAAAAAAGGTCTTTTTTAGCTCTACGCGTTTCAACGACTGAATCGTCTTTTTCAAGAGCAGTAAAAAACAATTGGAATTACTCGGAGTGAGTATACTGCACTTTATATAAATTTAAAGATACAATCACCTGCAGTGTAATTTCCATTGTCTACAGATACTAAAGCACATTATGGGAAAATCAGGATATAGATCCTTATGAAGAAGCTGAACTCTGAAATTTTCGGATCAAGTTTCTTTCTTCAGTGTGCATCACAATACGCATGAGATTCAAGACCAGCGCCTCTATATACATATTCCATATCCTACTCACAGTCCTGTTGTGAGAGACTGTTAGAAGGCTGCGGTCACCTAAGAGGGGAGTATTGTGCTCTATTCTAGTAATTCTGTACATTGTGTTGTTAACATCTAACATATTTGTATAGTTTTTGTAATTATAATTATGTGTGAGAACAGCAGTGGACCTTAGTTACAACCTGCTAAGATCATCAAAAACCTCAGGCAAATTCTTCTTATAATTTCTGCCTGAGGTAAAAAAAACAGTACAACGCCGGCACCGTTTAAAAATAACAAACTTTTGATTGAAGATAAACTACACTAATTCACCACATCTCTCTAGCTACTTCCCTTGTCGAGAGCTGCAAGAGAATGACTGGAGGTGGCAGTTGGGGGAGGAGCTATATAGACAGCTCTGCTGTGGGTGATCCTCTTGCAGCTTCCTGTTGGGAAGGAGAATATCCCACAAGTAATGGATGAATCCGTGGACTGGATACACCTTACAAGAGAAACATAAGCAGATTAGGAGCATGGTCTGAGCATGGTCTGAGGCAATAACATTACCAGTCTTTGCATCCACAATCTGAGGGATCAAAGAGTCAGATACTCGAAGCTCCTTTACAATCCATAATGAATGCCTCTGCCAGGCTCATCTTCCTTGCACCTCTCTGCCAATCCATTCACTTGCTTCCTCTTGCCTCCAGGATTAAACACAAAATTCTCACTCTGACACACAAAGCCCTCAATTGCACTGCTCCCCCCTACATCTCAGACCTTGTCTTCAGATACTCTCCCCACTCCCCCCCCCCCGTCCCCTTCGCTCCTCTCATGATCTCCTACTCTCCTCCTCTCTTGTTACCTCCTCACATTCTTGTCTTCAAGATTTCTCCAGATTGGCTCCCATCTTATGGAACTCTCTGCCTCGCTCCACAAGAATCTCCCCTAGTTTTAAAAGCTTCAAGTGCTCCCTGAAGACTCTACTATTCAGGGACGCTTACAACCTACACTAACCTTCCTATCCCCACTACTATCCCCTAAAACCCCATAGCATGTAAGTCTATGAGCCCGGCTGTTTGTAGTTCATCTTCATAAGAGCCGACTACAACAGTGCAACTCTCGGCAGAAACCTCTCTCCCCATTTGATACCATTAATAGTTTTTTATATACCACCTATGTTCATAGCGCTGCAGAACCTGTTGGCGCTCTACAAATACCTGATAATAATAATAATAATAATAATAGAAACAAACCTATATGTAACATAGGGCAGTAGCCAGTGATACCCAAGTATAGTTTTTACCATGTGACGCCAGATATCTACTACTTTAAGTGCCATAAAACATGTTAATATCTGTGCATATCCTAAAAGGGCTAATTAAGTAAAAATAGTTAACATAAAAAAAAAAAATGCTTGCAAGTATTTTAAAACAATTTTCAAAAATAATCATGCTGTCTGGAGTAGTCTGATCCAACCCTCCTTATCAGTGTTTATCTTCAGAAACACAGGAATCTTATTTCAAATGAGTTCACAGCTGATTATTTGCTTCTAGACATGCTCCAGCAGATAATTGGTGTGCACATCTGTATTCTACCAAAGCAAAGTTAGATATAGATGCAGCCATAGAAGGAAATGTGTGGGGGGAGTTGGAGCATAGGCAAAATTACTTATATAGCCATGCTGTTGGAAGTAGTCTGATCCACCCCCTTATCAGTGTTTAGCTTCAGAAACACAGGCATCGTATTTTCAACTGAGTTCACAGCTGCTTATTTTCTTTTAAGCATGCTCCAACAAATAATGAGTGTGCACGTCCGCATTCTACCAAAGCAAAGTTAGATATAGATGCAGCCATAGAAAGAAATGTGTGTGGGGATATATATATATATATATATATATATATATAAACTGCATCATATTTTCCAAAATTAAGAGGCTCTTTCAGGACTTGTAATTGTTCAGAATTATTGTCACTTTATTTTATTAAGTGTATACACTCAGCAGATCAATAGAGTCTAAGCAGGCCCATTTATCAAGCTCCGTACAGAGCTTGAAGTGCCGTGTTGCTGGCGAGTCTTCAGACTCGCCAGAAACACAACTTATGAAGCAGCGGTCACAAAGACCGCTGCTCCATAACCCTGTCCGCCTGCTCTGAGCAGACGGACAGGAATCGCCGGAAATCAACCCGATCGAATACGATCGGGTTAATTGACACCTCCCTGCTGGCGGCCGATTGGCCGCGAGTCAGCAGGGGGCGGCGTTGCACCAGCAGCTCTTGTGAGCTGCTGGTGCAATGTTAAATGCGGAGAGCGTATTGCTCTCCGCATTTAGAGAGGTCTTGCGGACCTGATCCGCAGTGTCGGATCAGGTCCGCAAGTCCTTTGATAAATGGGACTGTAAGTGAGATAAAATTGGTCTTTAAAAAGGTCCCTGCATGGAACAAAACGTTGACCGGAATTAAGAAAATAAAGTGACAATAATTCTGAACAATTACAAGTCCTAAGAGAGCCTTTTCATTTTGGAATATATATATATTTGTATATATATATATATATATATATATATATATATATATATAGTCATGGCCAAAAATATTGGCACCCCTGCATTTCTGTCAGATAATGCACCACTTTGCCCAGAAAATTGTTGCAATTACAGATGTTTAGGCATTCTCATGTTTATTTATTTTGTTTGAACTGGTATGACACAAAAAAAGTTGAGAGAAAAATGCCAAATCTGACACATTCCATGCAAAACTCCAAAAATGGACTGGGCAAAATTATTGGCACCTTCTCAAAATTGTAAGAAATAATTGCATTCCAAGATTGTAATGCACCTGTAATTTGTAATTAAAGTCACCTGTATCAATTAACAGGTGCTGACAATATAGAAATTACAGCGGCAACCAGTTAAAATGGTGAAAAATGGACTAAAATTTTCTGTTTTGTGTCTCTGTGTGCCACACTGTGCATGGAGAAGAGAAAGAGCAGCAAAGAATTGTCTGAGGATTTGAGAACAAAAATTGTGGAAAAGCATGGACAATCTCAAGTTTACAAGTCCATCTCCAGAAATCTTAATGTTCCTGTGTCCACTGTGCGCAACATTGTCAAGAAGTTTACAGCCTATGGCACTGTAGCTAATTTCCCTGGGCATGGACGAAAGAGAAAAATTGATCAAAGATTGCAACGAAGGATTGTTTGAATGTTGGATAAAGAACCTCAATCAACTTCCAGACAAATTCCAGCTGACCTTTAGGCACAGGGTACAAATGTGTCAGCTTGCACTATACGTCGCCATCTAAATGAAAAGGGACGCTATGGTAGGAGACCCAGGAGGATCCCACAAAAACAAAATTACAGCTTTTTGGTAAACCCCATCATTCTACTTTTTTCAGAAAAATAAATGAGGCTTTTAAAGAAAAGAATACAGTCCCTAAAGTCAAACATGGTGGAGCTTCACTGATGTTTTGGTGTTGCTTTGCTGATTCAGGCACTGGATGTCTTGACTGTGTGCATGGCATTATGAAATCTGAAGACTACCAAAGAATTGTGTGGTGCAATGTAGGGCCCAGTGTCAGAAAGTTGGGTCTCTGTCAGAGGTCATGGGTCTTACCGCAGGACAATGACCCAAACCACACGTCAAAAAGCACCCAGAAATGGTTTAAGACAAAGCACTGGAGAGAACTGAACTGGACAACAATGAATCCAGATCTCAATCCCATAGAGCACCTGTGGAGAGATCTCAAAACAGCAGTTGGGAAAAGGAACCCTTCCAATCTGAGTGACCTGGAGCAGTTGGCGAACGAAGAGTGGTCCAAAATTCCAGTAGAAAGGTGTAAGAAACTCATTGATGATTACAGGAAGATATTGATTTCAGTTATTTTTTCCAAGGGATGTGCTACCAAAAATATTGTCCAGTCCTTTTTTGGAGTTTTGCGTGGAATGTGTCAGGTTTGGCTTTTTTCTCTCCCCTTTTTTGTGTCATACCAATACAAACAAAATAAATAAACATGAGAATGCCTAAACATTTGTAATTGCAACAGCTTTCTGGGCAAAGTGGTTCATTGTCTCACAGTGATGCAAGGGTGTCAATATTTTTTATTTATTTTTCTAGGCCATGACTATATATATATATATATATATATATATATATATATATATATATATATATATATATATATATATATATATATATATATATATATATATATATATATATATATTAGTGCAGTACTGTAATCAGAAAGGTAATAGTTGTTTTTGTTTTTGTATTATATGCATTTTAAAACACAAAACTCAAGCTTAAGAGATAGGCAGAGCTGTGACTTACAGATGGGGAATTTGTACCTTTAATTATTTTAGGTCAGAAATACAAACCATGACATGCTTTAAATGATTACATTAGAATTACCCTTTACATTTAAATACTTTGGGGTAGATTTATCAAGCAGCAGATGCTGCAATCTGCCCCCAAAGTTTCAGGTCTGAAAGTCATTCATCACCTTTGAGGTGGCAGACAGCAATCATCCTGTTCATGTTCGATCGGGATGATTGACGGCCCCTGCTCAGTGGCATGCTTGCACGTATTTGGAGCACTATGTCAGTTTCGTATGAAAGCTTTTCCTAGTGCTATACATTTGCAAGAGCACTAGATAACAGCAGATGTCCTACAGTGCTCCAGGCACGTCCACACTACCTACATAGGTATCCTCTTCAACAAATAATACCATGAGGAAATTTGATTAAAAAAAAGTAAATTGAAAACTATAAAAAAGTTGTATGCTCTCTAAATCTTGAAAGATACATTTTTGGTTTCATGCCCCTTTAATAATCTCCTGACTAGAACATGATGTACATATTCCGTAAGAAGAGACGACTTACAACATCCTTAAGAACAAAATATTATTGTTATTGTATTAACAATAATTTATTGTTATTTTATTGTCCAAAGACCTTACTAAAATAAATTCAAAATATTTATTCTTGGATGTGAAAAAATAATTACCAGAAGTGTCCTTGCTTTTCCTTAACACAAGGTCTTGCTGAACAGAACATAATCTCATTGTATGCCTATTTGTTGATTATACATTCCTGTTGTGTGGTGCTTTGGTAATATTGACAAAACCAGGCTAGAAATTAGTCATTCTTTTAAAGATATCATAGAATAAAATATGTGAGTCTGTGCATATAGAGAAGGTTTTTGTTATTAGTTCATAATTGTGTTTTACTTTTTCCAAACTACAGGTATTGCTTTACTCCCCTGATATAGGGAGATTAATATGTATGCGGGCTGCACTCTGCTAAACATCATGGCCAAATTTCTGCTGCTATATGTGGTTTTGTAAAGGGACAGTCTACACCTTAGTGATCTTAAAGTCTTACCTTAGATTAAGCTGCAAATAGCCTCCTGCACTCCTTTCTATATCATGCAGCAGGAACGGTGAACTTATTTTAATAAGAATATTGTTTCTGTCCACTTTGAAATGTCTACCAAGCTCCGCCTACTAATTACATCACAATCTGGGCTGCATTAAAGGCTTCACTAGTTACAAAAGACTCACTAGTTGGATTCAACAGACTGTCAATGCTATTCAGCAGAGTGCCTAGATGTAGCCCAGGTCGTTATGTCATCAGTAGGTGGAGCTTGGCAGCCATTTCAAAGTGACCAGAAACAAAATTAATTTTAAAATAACTTTTTTACTGTTATTCCTGCATGATACAAAAAGAGTGCAGGAGGCTATTTACAGCATAATCTTAGGTAGGACTTTAAGATGACTAAGATCAGATGTAGACTAGCCCTTTAACTTTGGGAGGTAAACTCTATATCCAGGTGCAGCATTATAGGGCCTATGGAGAGAGTAGTATGTAATCTGTGGGTGGAATCAGGATTTCAAGAGGCAAAGTTACTGGGCATGTCATGGGTAAGTGGGCAGTCCAGGGTGTGACTATGTAATACTAGGGCCTGGTTATATGAGCAGGAACAATTTCCATCTCTCCCTCAATCCTATGAGCACTATTTTTATTATTATTCTTTATTTATAAAGCACCAACAGATTCTGCAGCGCTGTCCATGGGTAAGAAAGATATAAAAGGACAGTAAAATATGAGACACCAGACACAATTTAACAAACAAATACAGGGGGAATTGGGAGCCCTGTTCCCGTGGGAATTTACAATCTAGATGGGTAGGAGGGTGAGAAACAGCAGGTGGGGGATGCAAAGGTGGGAATGATTATAGTGTGGAGTTAGATGAGGGCAACTACTCGGCAAGTGGAATTCATTAGTTACTGATTTGGTGATAGGCTTCCCTGAACAAGAAGGTCTTTAGGGAGCGTTTAAACAAGGAGAGGTTGGGGGAAAGTCTGACAGCTCGAGGAAGTGCGTTCCAGAGGGTTAGTGCCACACGAGAGAAGTCCTGTAGTCTAGCATGGCAGGAGGTGATGGTAGAAGATGCAAGGAGTAGATCGTTGTTGGATCTTAGTGGACAGGCTGGAGTATATTTGTTGATGAGTGAGGATAGGTGGGGGGGGTGGGCTGCATTGGTAAGGGCTTTGTAGGTCAGAGTGAGAATTTTGAATTTAATTCTGCTGTGAATGGGGAGCCAGTGAAGGGACTCACAAAGGAGTGCAGCAGATACAGAGCGTCGGGAGAGGTGGATTAGCCTAGCAGAGGCATTTAGGATGGATTGAAGGGGGAGAGGCGGGAGAGAGGAAGGCCAGTTAGTAGGTTATTACAGTAGTCAAGCTGGGAAATTACTAGGAAATGGATTAGCTGTTTAGTAGTTTCAGCACTCAGAAAAGGACATATTTTGGAGATATTGCGTAGGTTGTTGCGACAGAAATTATTTGCATACTGCTTGTGCAATCATGGCAGAAATGTTTGTAAAAGTTTCTCTGGGATCCCCTTTGTTCTGAAATAGCAGATATATACTGTATGGCTTTGCCATTGCTTCTTGGTAATTAGAAGGCCACTAATTGCAGCTGTACACCACACTTCTATTATTCCTGGCAGTGAAGGGGTTAATTAGGTAGCTTAAAAGGTTAATGTTAGCTTTAGTGTAGAGTTTAGCCTCCTACCTGACACTCCCCACCCCCTGATCCCTACTTGATCCCTCCCAAACAGTCTCTCCCCCCCCCCCCCCCGCACTGGTAACCCCCATCTTAGGTACTAGCAGACAAGGCTTTTTTTTAATTTATATTTCTCCAGTGATTTTTTATCCCCCCTTACCCCCAACCTCCCTGATTCCCCCAAGCAGCTCTCTAAACCTCCCCCTCTAACTGTTAGGAGCCATCTTAGGTACTGACAGCTGTCTGCCAGTACCTATAAAACCATTTTTTCTATACATTTAAAAAAATAATAATATCTGTAGCGTAGTGTCCCCCCACACCCGGGATCTTTAGTTGGGGGGGCCCCACACCCCCAGATCTCCTTTTCTGTAGTGTAGCTGCCCCATCCCTTCCTGTCCCTTTGTTTTTTTATATTCCGTAGAGTAGGGCCCCTCCCACTTCCTCCTGCTCCCTCCCTCCTCCCTTGCTGGGCCACCCATCCGACTCCTGCCAACACCTCCTGCCAGCTCTAGCAGAAGATATTTACAGACATTGACACACACAGTGTCAACATCTGTAACAATCTGCCCTCAGATGGAGGCAGAGCACCGATCGCGCACCAGCTTCATATGCAGCAGATGCCTGAAGCTTCCGGAGTTTCAGATCTCGGTTGTAACTTAACAGCCGAGAGTGCTGGAGCATCATGAAGTGAAGACATATATATATATATATATATATATATATATATATGTGATGCGGTACGATAGCCAAAGTACATATATATAAGTCAGATTGGGTGAAGGGATTAAAACTTCTCTATATAAAGTTAAAGGGACAGTCTTGACCCAATACTTATTCTTTATTACTTATATTCCAGACAAGCATCTTGCAACAGCAGGGCCACCACTAGAAATTACTTAACCAATGATCAGCCCCCCCCCCTTTTGACATGTGCGATTTTTGACCAAGTGACTAAAACATATATGCACTTTATTCTTAAGTGTAGTCAAATTTGGAAATGATGTGAAGATAGTAACACACAAACACAGAACTCAGTAGTAAGGTCAAAATGTCCTAAAAAGGAGCAGACAATGGACACACACACACAAACTAAAACACAAACTTGCACATACAACCAAGGAAACACCCACAGAGACAGACTCAGAAAACACACAAAGACATACACACTCACAGACACCCACAGAAAACACACAAAGACACACACACACAGAGACACTCACAGAAAACACACAAAGACATACACACACACACACTCTCACAGAGAGATCCACAGAAAATGCACAAAGACAGACACATAAACCTTTACAGAGAGACCCACAGAAAAGAAATACATACACACTCATAGAGACACCAACAAAAACACAAAGACATAAACACAGACATCCACAAAAACACTCACAGGAGGTAAAATGTCTGCACATTGCCATCCCCTAAATCAAAAGTGTGTGACATGCATGAAAAAAAAAAAATAGCAGAAATTAAGAGATCACTTTTTACAGAATAATATTTGTAAATGAGCAAACAAAAATACTTATGTGAATTCAAAATTGTACATTATTGATCTGTCAGAAGGGGTAGATGAAGAAAAGTACTTTTGAAAGGTTGACATATGTTTGGGAGGTTTTCCCCCCATTTTCCCCAACCAAGAGCACCACTTAAAATCTGTCAGCTGTACTTATGGAAACTTTTGAAAATGCTGTACTCTATATGGTCTTGGTGGAACCATAAGCTGTGGTACTCAGTCTTATACCATTAGATCTAGTTAAATGCAGGATTTAGGCTTCTTTGTATGTATTTCAAAATTAAGTCAGCTGTAGTGTAAACAGAACAGTGTTAAGTTAACCTGTCTCATTTCAAACACTGAGCAATCTTAGCCTGAGAGTACAACATTTTATACAGATGTAAAAAACTTAGATAAAATGCCTCCTGGCATCTGGAAAGTCCTCGCATAAAGGGACAGTAAACTGGAATGTAATTAAAATATATATATATATATATATATAAATTTAAAAAATCATATCAAAAGGGCACCTGCTACCATTTGTGTATTGAGGAGCAAACATTTCTGCATGGTTTTAAATATAGGATTTCTACAGCATTGTCAAATAATCATAAATACACAGCTGCACATTGCTAAAAATAAAATGTGTTTTTATGGACCCCTGGCCCCACCATACAACTACCACACTTAAATTACAATCTGAAATTGCACAAATAAATAAAAAAAAAACATTTACTAAGTAAGTCCTACCTCCTCTGCAAATAAAAGTGATCTGCCATCTGACTCAGGCACACAATGTACAAACTGAAGTGCCAAGTCTGTCTTACACTGTGCATAGTGGTTTAGTGCACACTCAGAAATAATCTCAAATGCTAATGCTTTACTCCTTGTAATGACATTTCCCACGCTCAATAGCATTCTGCTGTAGCGCCCTCTGGTGGCTGCCAAAATGTAAAAAAATTAAAAATAACAGTTGTGCTTGCCTCATGGGGCCCCCTGCCCCACTGGGCCCCTGACAGGAGTCATCCTATTTACCCGCTGATGGCGGCCCTGTGCAACAGGTTCCACATAAGTTGATAAGAAGCACATAAAACTTTTAAATAATAATTTGCTAGCAGCTAAAAATGGCCTGAAGCTCCACCCATAGCTTTCTTTTTGTCCAGTAAGCTGTTTCCTTATATGACAGTTTAGCAGTGCATGTTTAATATTTTTCAGTTAGCTATTTCAAATTGCACGTGCACAAATCAGCATGTGTGTGTAGGTGGCCTTTTTCAGCTCCTAACAAATGATGTATGTAATCAAAATTATGTATTGGGTCTAAACTGTACCTTTAATGCATTGCACTCTCCTGATCTACCTCCTGGGCACATCAGTGCTCTGCTGTATTGTGTGGAGGTTGCCTTTTTTAAAGGGACATGAAACCCAAACATTTTCTTTCATGATTCAGATAGAACATACAAGTTTAAACAATTTCCAATTTTACTCCTATTATCACATTTGTTGGTTTCTCTTGGTATCCTTTGTTTAAAAGCATACCTAGGTAGGCTCAGGGGCAGCATTACACTACTGGAATCTAGCTGGCTGCACATATTTGCCTCTTCTCATTGGCTCATCCGATGTGTTCAGTTAGCTCCTAGTAGTGAATAGCTGATCCTTCGACAATGGATACAAAAAGAATGAAGTAAATTAGGTAACAGAAATAAACTGGATAGTTGGTGAAATAGGTAGTAATGAAACCATAATTTTTTTATGAGTTTGTACATTGTTACAATGATCTTTTAAAGATGTTTCCCTATAATCAGCGTATTCACAATATTCAAAATATTCCAAATAAAGGGCTACCAAAACTACTGTTATATATGCAGAGAATGAATATAGATAAATTGTATATAAGTAAGACATCTATTTATGACTCTTTACCACAATTTTTACCAGGGTGATTTAGGTTCTGAAGAAAAGTAACTAGGTATGTCCCTAATAACAGCAGAGTTTGAAAATTACCTTTTAGAAGGTTGTAGATGTTTGAGATCTATGCTATTTGTATAATCAAGTTAATACTTGATTTTTTAATACTTTTTAGAATTGATGTAAGCTAAGTTATTACTACTAATTTATTGTTTAATTTTTTTTCAGATTACATTTCCCATTAAAGGCAATGCACTGTAAAATCAGTTTCCCTATTATGCGTTCCCAATGGATAGATTATTTAGGTTTATCTTTACATATATAATAACTGTTTTTGCAGATTAAAGGGGTATACAATAGTCTGTTTGATTGTCATAATAAAAGCACTAAGCAGTTGCTTATACTTGATGTATCTAGCTTGATGTCATAAATCTTCTAGAGTAACATGAGCTGGTTTAATATTCAGTGAAAGCTAAAAAGACAGGAAGTCTGTTTCTGGCCCTGCTCAGAAGAGGCAGAGCATATCTGCTCACTTATCTAACTGTAGGCAGGGGTACATGCTACACTATTAACCCCTAAACCTCCACAACCCACATCACACAGTAACCCACTAGACTATTGACCCCTAAATTGCCACAACACCAATTGCAAAGTAACCCACTACACTATTAACCCCCAAACCACCACATCCCCCATCGCAAAGTAACCCACTAACATCTAAACCCCCTAACCTATCACCCGCTAGGTTACCCCAAAACAAACCAGCCTTACCTGTAAAAAAAAAACAACTAATAGTACCTGAAAAAATAAAAAAAACCTAACCTTAGCTTAAAACTAACAAACCTAACATTGCTTAAAAAAAATCTAACATTATTAAAGAAAAATAACCTAGCATTACTAAAAAAATAAAACACTAAAAAACACATTACTTAAAAAAAAAAAATACAAGAGTTACGCCTATTCTAAAACCCCACTAAAAAAAAAACCCACCCCAAAATAAAAAACCTATACTAACACTAAACTACAGAAATAGACCTTAAAAGGGCCCTTTGTAGGCTATTGCCCTAAAGTGTCAGCTCTTTTTCTAAATATAAGTCTATAAACTTCTACAATTAACCCCCCCCCCAAGAAAAACTATCACTAAGCCTCGAAGATGGTAGTCAGCAACGGTCGATCTTATTATCTTCATCCCAGCAGAAATCTTCATCCATCTTCTTATCTTCATCCTGGCAGCAATGTTATTATCTTCATCCCAGCAGCAGTCTTCATCAATATTCTTATCTTCCATCCCCAACGTCCTCTCAATGCAGTCACCAGCCACACACTGAATTTTGAAAGCAAGGTATCCTCTTTGCATAGGGGTACCCTTGCATTCCTATTGGCTTATTTTCAATTTCAAATTAGCCAATTGTATGAAAGCTTTTTCTATTGGCTGATTTGAATTACAAATTAATAATCAGCCAATAGGAATGCAAGGGTATCCCTATATAAAGGGGATACCTCCCATTCAAAATTCAGTGTGGTGACCGCACAAAGAAAGTGTTGGGGACAGAAGATAAGAAGATGGATGAAGATCGCCGCTGGGATGAAGATAAGCAGATTGACTGAATGGATGAAGAGGGAGTGCCACTGCCCGGATTGAGTTTTACTGAGTACTATCTTTGGTGGTTTAGTTCTTTTTGGGTGGGGTTTTTTTACATTAGGTTTGTTTGATTTTTCCTGGGTAGCAAAAGAGCTAAATTCCCAGCCGAACGCCCTTTAGGGCAATTTTTAGAGTAGTTTTTCTTAGATAGACTTTTTTTTGGGGGGGGGGGAGTTAATTGTAGAGGTTTGCAGATTTATTTATTTTTTCCAGAAAAAGAGGTGACACCTTTTTAAGGGCTATTTTATGTAGTTAAGTGTTAGCATTGTTTTTATTTTTAGCATTTTGGCATGGGAGGGTTTGAATGGGGTTTTAGAAAAGGCATAACTATTTTTTTTTGGTAATTTGTTTGTTGTTTTTTGTAATGATAGTTTTTTTTAAGTAATGTTAGGGCATTCTTTTTAGAAATGTTAGGTTTTTGTTTTTTATGTACTGTTGCGTTATTTTTTTAAGCAATTTTAGGTTTGTTAGTTTTAAGATTTTAAGCAATTTTAGGTTTGTTAGTTTTAAGATTTTAAGGTTTTTTTACTTTTTCAGGTATGTTAGTTTTTTTTCAAGGTACGGTAAGTCTGTTTTGGGGTAACTTAGTGGGTGTTAGGGGATTTAGATGTTAGTTGGTTACTTTGTGATGGGTGTGGCAGTTTAGAGGTTAATTGTGTAGTGGGTTACTTTGCAATGGGGCTTTTGGTGTTTTAGGGGTTAATAGTGTAGTGCGTCACTTTGTGATGGGGTGTGCGGTTTAGGGGTTAATAGTGTAGTGGGTTACTTTGCGATGGGTGTGTGGCAGTTTAGGGGTTAATAGAATAGTTTAGTGCAACTGTTTCCTCGGACCATACTCTTTAAACGACCTTTAAGGTAAATGCGATTGCATTCAAGAGATGTCGCTCAACACCGCCCATATAAAATATAAGGAGTGTAAATTACCGCTATTTCATGCAAATTAAATTGCGATAATTTATACAGCACCCCACTTGTAATATGAATTTGAGTATAAAGAAAACCGCAATCTCGCAATCGTGTTTATGCTTCTCATGCTAACGATAGCGCTCCACTCGTAATCTGGCCCTACAAAGGTAAAGGAGCTATTTATAAGCAACGTTATACATTCCAGCATGTAAAACAGATAATTGAGAACAAATGTCCCTTTAAAGGGACTTGAATGTAAATGTGTTACTTTATCAGCTCATTATTAATTTTCAACAAATTGCTATAACATAGAAGATAAGATAACAGTATTTTAGACTCAAGGAAAACTAACTTACATCACAGCCCACCCATTACTTTATAAAGACTACAATATTACATTTTTTTATTAACTATTTCAAAAACTAAATTAATTTTTAAAAAATGCTTCTGCATATTATTCTTAGGCTAATCATTGTTTTAAATATATCCCTATATCTATCATTTAGTTTGTGTTTAATATGTCAATAAACATTTTATAAGTGTTTCCTTGGAGACTGCCACAGGGAATAAAGATGACCTTTCTGAGTAAATAGCTTGCCAGTTTTCTAAAGGTGAAATAAATATTTGTTTAGGCACCTACCATGTATGTTTCATTAAAACGCATTTCATCTTGATATTTCATTGGAACCATATCCTATTTGTTCTAGTAACATTGTGTATAGAAAATATGGGCTAGATATAGTGAAAGTTTGTTCTAAATAAATTATGTTTTAATTAGAAGGAGTGTACATGAATTTAATAAAAATAATAATAATATAACTCACATAACAAGACATGGGTTAAGATAGGTGAAACAATTCTCGAAACACAGAACCTAGCCTCCCTAGACTGGACTTCTACTAAAACCAGACCCAAACTGATAAACAATTACTCATTCCTACGGGAATTCTTTACACAATGGGACAAAACTCTAGTGGATTATCCCCACATCAATCAATCTTAGATACGATAGAAACCAAACTAAACATTACCTTTAATAGATCACCTCTTCATAATGCTCAATAGCGCTAAGTCCCTTATCCCTAAAAAATGGAAAACTGTCAGTATTCCCACGTTAAATGACTGGACAGACCAAATTGCCAGGTACCTACAACTAGAAAGATTCTGATAGATGAGAGATGATAAAATAGAAATTCATGAATACATGTTACATTTTAGAAATCTGGAAACTTCTAGTGACCGACCCCGATACAGGCGTATAGGAGAATAAATCCAACAAGCCCTCACTGCCTCAGGGATATCAACTCACACCTCCTTCTCGCTCTGTCCTTCGACCCCTCCATCCCTTTTTTTTCTCCCCACTCTCTAGATTTTTTTTCCATCTTTTACCTCTTTTGACTCTCACAACTGTAACATATCCTTGCCATGCGCTCATAGACTAGTGCATGTCAAGATACAAGACCATTGTCTGGTGTGTAATTTCACACCTAAAAGAATTTATGCTATTGTGTTAATAAGTTATTGCTTATAAGTTAATGTTCTCAGGTTTACTCATAAATTAATAAATTGGTTCTACTCATGGAACGGACTACACTGAAAAGATCTAAAATCATACAATATTGGTTCAGGGACACACCACTTAAGCAAAAGAGACTCTATTAAGATAAAGGGATCCTATCAGTAGATGGAAGGAACTAAAATACCTGGATGAAACATCTTTTGACCAAAATGTGAACAATATACTTGAGATCCTTGTATTGTATAATAATTGTTTACTGATTTTCATGCACTGTTCTATGATATTTTAATAAAGCATTTGAAAACTTAAAAAAAATACAATAATAATAATGATAATAATAATAATGGTTTTGCCCCTACCACGTATGTTTGATTATATGCCTGATATATATATATCTATACTATAATCGCGTTTGTAACGCGTCCGCAAGGCAGCCAAAAGAATCCACCTGTATGCAGCGTAGGCAAACAAAGCATTAAGGAAAGAAAACACGCAACCGCCCGCAATATTAACGAAAAAACAAGTAACCACCCGCACGAATAAAAAAAAACAACCTCCCACACAAAGTATAACAAAAAAAACTAACCGCCCGCACAAAGTATTAACAAACACCTAAACCACCAACCCCCACTTACCCCCACAAATTAAACAACGCAAATAACATAATTAAAATATTAACCCCCTAAACCGCCAACCTCTCACATCGCAATAATCCTAATTAACCTATTAACCCATAAACCGCCAACCCCTCACATCGCAATAAACCTAATTAACCTATTAACTCCTAAACCGCCAAACCCCCACAACGCAAATAACTAATTTAATTAATAAGCCTCCTAACCTAACACCCCCTAAATTAACCCCAATTACATAAAATAAAAAAAGTTACAATTAAAATAAAAAATACTAACATCAATTTAAAAATAAAACCTAACATTAAATTACAAAAAATTAATTAAATTATAAAAAGTCTAAAATTAAACAGCTCTTTTACATGTAAACAATACTAAGTCCCCCCTTACAGTAAAAACCCCCCACCCACCAAACGTCCCCAAAAAAATAATAATAATAAAAAAAAGGGGCATTTGTATGGGCATTGCCCTTAAAAGGGCATTCAGCTATTTTACTGCCCTTAAAAGGGGAATCAGTTCTTTAACAGCCCAAAAAACCCTAATCTAAAAGAAAAAGCCACCCAAAAAAAAAAAGCCTAAAACTAAGCCCCAAATAGGTACTCACCGTTCCTGAAGTCCGGCAGAGAAGGTCTTCTTCCAGGCGGCTCCATCATCTTCTATCTTCATCCCAGATGCACGGATTCTCAGTGACGGTCCTCAGCAACGGTTCTCAGTGGCGGAGGTCCTCAACGTCGTGGAGGCTCCTCTTCATGCGATTGTCCACCGCACACTGAAGAATGAATACAAGGTACCCCATTTTTTGGGGGGTACCTTGCATTCCTATTGGTTGAAATTTTGAAATCAGCCAATAGGATAAGAGCTACTGCAATCTTATTGGATTATTTGAACAGCCAATAGGATTTAAGTAGCTCTAATCCTATTGCCTGATTTCAAAATTTCAGCCAATAGGAATGCAAGGTACCCCAATTTGAATGCGGTACCTTCCATTCGATTTTTAGTGTCCGACGTAGATTGGATGAAGAGGAGCCTCCATGCTGCTGAGGACCGCCGCTGCTGAAGATCGCTGCTCCGGTTCCGCACATTGGGGAAGAACGCTCCGCACCTCCGCTCTGTGCCGCCTTCGCTCTGGATGAAGATAGAAGATCATGGAGCCGTCTGGAAGAAGACCTTCACCGCCGGATTTTGGGAACGGTGAGTACCTATTTGGGGCTTAGTCTTAGGCTTTTTTTTATTTTTTGGGGTGGCTTTTTTTTTTAGAATAGGGTGTTTTTCGGCCGTAAAATAACCTAAGGTACCCATTGCCCCTTAAGGGCAGTAAAATAGCTGAATGCCCTTTTAAGGACAATGCCCATACAAATGCCCTTTAGGGGCAATGGGTACCTTAGGTTTTTTTAGACTTAGTTTTTATTTTGGGGGGTTGGTTGGGTGGTGGGGTTTTACTGTTAGGGGATAATTGTTAATATTTTTTTAGGTAAAAGAGCTGTTTTTTGGGGGGCAATGCCCTACAAAAGCCCTTTTAAGGGCTATTGGTAGTTTAATATTAGATTAAGAAGTGTTTTTATCTTGGGGGGATTTTTATAGGGGTATTCATTTAGGTTTAATTTTAATTTATTTTGGATGGCTTTGTTTATTTTCTTCTTTAATTTTACATTTTTATTTTTTTGTAATATTACCTTTGGGGGTTGTATTTTTATAAACATAGACTGCCCTCTGGGCAGGCTTATTGCCTAGTATATATATATATATATATATATATATATATATATACTATATATTGCTCTTTTTAGAAATTGAAGGTTTGCGGCAACCCTGTATCAACGCCGTTTTTTCAACATATATACACTATATATATATATATATATATATATATATATATATATATATATATATATATACACCTATATATGCACACCACCAGCAGAAAGATTATGACTCACTGAAGGCTCGGACGATGAGAGAGAGAGAGAGAGAGAGAGAGAGAGAGAGAGATTATAGAAGATAAGTAGTAGGGGGATCAATTATATATCCAGGCCTTTCTGGGAATCTGTGTATAATTCCCCACCATAAATTTACATAAAATTGATTCTGTATAATGCAAATCTCTTGATGATATTAGCTACGAATTGAGAATCACAATATTGTTTCCATAGTCATCAGTTCTAGGTATATTGTTGAACTCGCTCTAACGTAGGGCTTAAATAGGTCCTCAATGGGACTAAAATCCATGCTTCATTATAATAGATAGCAACATGTAAAGCTAGTACAAGACCTTTAGCAACAATAATAGCCACTATATTTGTGTGATTGCCCCATCGTATGCTAATTTATTCCTAGGTTATTGGGAGTTTTTCCACATTTTTGGAGATAGTAATCCCTTCCGTTGCCATATATTTATGTACAAAAGGTACATAGATGATTTGCTGTTTGTCTGGACAGGCTCACATTCTGAAGCTAGAGAATTTTGTCAGTATCTGAACACAAACGAGATGGGTTTAGAATTTACCTATGAATTTAATGTGGAATCCATCAATTATCTTGATTTAACCCTAGTAGGGCAAGCCAATGGTAGAGTTAAAACTAAGGCCTACAGGAAGCCCATATTGGGTAATTCAGTACTGTATGGTACAAGCTGCCATCCCAGACATGTCCCCCAGGCCATAGCAAAAGGAGAGTTCATCAGATTGAAACGTAACTGCTCAGATAATAATGATTTCAGGGAACTCGCCACTGATCTGGAAGTAAGACTGAAACAAAGGAGATATCCTCATAAAGCAGTATTGAAAGCAAAAAAATCAGTGTATACCAGATCAAGGGAGAGTCTCCTAGAAACTAATCCTTCTAATGTCAATAATAGAAATCAATTTGAAGGTGTTACCTTTGTCACTACTCATAGTAGTCAATATACCCAAATATGCTCTATTATTCGTAAACATTTCCAGATCCTTAAGGCAGACGACAAATTGGTAGAGACTGTAGAAAAGGGACTGAGATGCTCCTATAAAAAGGGTCCAACTTTGGGATCCATTTTGTCTCCCACTATTCTGCCTGCTAAGGAAAGGAATGCAAGTTCATGGCTAAAGCATCAGGGCATGTACAGATGTGGTCATGCCAAATGCAAACCGTGTGATTTTGTGGAAATTATGAATATGTTTTCCAGTTACTGGGAAAACGTATACCATTAAATTTTGTCTGAACTGCACTTTTAAATATGTGATTAACCTTTTAGAATGCACACAATGCAAAGTCCAATACGTTGGTCTTATTTCAAGGGATGTCAACACAAGAATTAGAGAACATCTCTCTTCCTTTAAGGTGGCAAAGTCTACCACCCCTGTTGTACAGCATTTTGGGGTCCTATATGGTGGTAACCTTGCCACCTTTTCGTGGTGTGCCATCGAAAAAATTGTGAAGGCTCTTTATTATTAAACCAATTTTAAAATGGGTAATAGGTATCTCCATCTTAGTGGGGGATTTACCTACTAATATCGAGGATGGCTTCTAGATTTTCCAATAGTTTCTGTGTTGTGGTATCTGGGGCACTACAATATAGTGGTCAGATTTCTTATTATTGTTTCATCTTATTATAACATATTATATATTACTAGATTATATTATTCTGTATGTGTTCTCATCCTAGCTGGGTATTGTATTTTGTCAGTTCAGTAGGTACCCTCTATGTTGTACAATAATCTAATAGGAGGATCTATGGTTAATAGCATAGTGTGGGCAATTTTCACCTTGTATCCTATTTATGTCCAGATTTGTCCCAGTAGCCCCAGGTATAAGGTATTTAGCATTGTTGTATCTAGTTGGTGATTTAAGGGTCAATTTGCACTTAGGGAAGGCGGTGTTGTTTTTCTGTTTTAATTATCCAATGGGATAATATGTGTAATCATTTAAACCGGTGTGACACTAGGTACTGCAGGCTATGACTACGGCTTTCTGCCGAAACGCATAAGCCATCAGTGCCACACCATCCTTTTCATGTGCATGTTGCTGCCATTTTCCTGTATTTTAATCCTTGTGAACAATAAAGTCGTAATTTTAGAAGATACTGCGGATGCCTTTGTGTTTGTTACCTACTGCATTGCCAGCCAATCCGCGGCTATCGGCTTTTGGGAGGTGGAGCCAGAATCAGGCAGTCATTGGAGGAATTGACCCAATGATGTATAAGGGGTGGAACACAGTGACGTCAGAGGTACGCAGCTGATCCACAAGGACGACGAGCCACACCGGTGAAGACCGGGGAGCACTTGGAGAGGTATATGCATATACCCGTGCACAGGGAAGGTGAAACTGAAGTCCGGTAAGATTGGCCAGCAGGCTAGTGGACTGTGTTTGTAGCTACAGTATTTATTGAGTACCTCGAAAATGTATTACACTTTAAGACTTTGGTATAATGCTGTAGTGAGCCCCTGTTTATACACTTGGAGGACTTGATCTCTATCCTGATCTTACACTATAGAGAATGGGCATCAGAACATATTTATGATCCTTAGTACTTTCTGTGAATTTGTCTGAAATGCTCACATATAATTTTTATTTTCAAGGTGTCTTTATTGTTAAGGAGCAGATATGCAATAGTCTGAATTATCTAAAGACATCTGTTTAACCATTGCAACTATGCATTGTTGCCCACCCACAAATAAGCAGATATCTCCAAGTAATGCTTTGCTGCTCATAAGCCTATGCATATAGTTTGTGCAAACTTAGGATAACATGAGAATTAACCATATGTGCTTATTAAAGTCCATTTTATTTTAGATTCAAATCTGCTCTGTCTGAATCATGGAAGATTAACTTATGGTTGCATTTCCCTTTCACTACAAATGAAATAACTATTAACTCTAACTAAATAGTTGACATAATAGCCAATATTCTAATGCTAAATATGCAATGGCATTTTTTAAAAATAAACATGCAGTCCTGTCTAAATATGAAAATATATTTAAATAGCTGAGTGTATACCCCGTGAAAGGTTAGATACTTTTAAAGGGTCAGTAAACCAAAAATAGATATTTACTTTAATACACATTACGGCATACTCAAGCCTGTTTTATTAATATACATTTGACCTGTGTGAGGACGTTGTATGTAAACTGTCCACTTATCTCCCTCCTTTGATGGAGATTTGGAATGGTTCAGTGCAGACTCTTAAAGGGACAGTATACTCTAATCTTTGGATAACTTAATGCGCTTTCAATTCCTTATTATTTTATTAGCAGCAGAGTATATCATGTATGAACTTATTTTTTTCCTGTTTGTCTATGAATTATTTGGAAGACACAACAAAATTACATTTTCTTAGCTTGTAGATATAATCTGATCTCCTAACTTTATCCCACTGTTTACATATACATACTTCTTATATCTGCAAAATAATCAACATCAATTTTTAAATATTGTATTACCTTATATATGATATGCCCCACTTGGAGTGAAATATATGAATAGCTAGAGATACCCTAGGAGAAATAAACTATTTCAATATCAAAATTAAGGGTAACAGAAATACTTGTAAACAATTTTATACACTCCAGCAGGTAAAGAAGATAATTGTGAGAAATTATATGTTGAAATATCTATGAGTTAACTGTCCCTTCAAATGACTCCCCTAGAGTGAAAAGTCATCAATTTGGCATACAATAACTAGCTCTGTCTAAATGTGAAAATAAACTTAGCTATCATGTTTTCTTTAAAAATCATTTAATCGACCCAGGCTACCTTGCAAATAATGATAACATAATAAATAAGCTATATATTTTTTAAGAATATGTGAAAGATTTGTTTGATAAAAAAATTATAGATATTAGAATGTGAATATATATATATATATATATATATATATATATATATATATATATATATATATATATATATATATATATATATAAAATACACTGTCACTTTAAACTAACAAGTTCACCCTACACATTTCTTAAAAGTGACATGACCAAAATTGTTAGGCTGACGTTATACTGCATAGCCTCGTCATTAACATTTTAGGATTTGTACATCTCTAAATCACACAACCAAAAATTTGATGGCTGTATCTAACTCCACCTTAAAGGGACAGTCTACACCAGAATGTTTATTGTTTTAAAAAGATAAATAATCCCTTAATTACTCATTCCCCAGTTTTGCATAACCAACACAGTTATATTAATATACTTTTTACCTCAGTGATTACCTTGTATCTAAGCCTCTGCAGACTGCCCCCTTATTTCAGTTCTTTTGACAGACTTGCAGTTTAGCCAATCAGTGCTGACTCCTAGGTAACTCCTTGTGCCTGAGCACAATGTTATCTATATGACACACATGAACTAACACCCTTTAGTGGTGAAAAAATGTAAAAATGCTTTCAGATAAGAGGCCGCCTTCAAGGTCTAAGAAATTAGCATAAGAACCTCCTAGGTTTAGCTTTCAACTAAGAATACCAAGAGAACAAAGCAAAATAGGTGAACAAGTAAATTGGAAAGTTGTTTAAAATGACATGCCCTATCTGAATCATGAAAGTTTAGTTTGGACTAGACTGTCCCTTTAACTTTTCTAAGATACAAGATTTTAACACTCATCTGCTTGAAATGTGTTGATATTTTAATTGTTTTCCTAAAATTTCAACTGTATTATATTTAATATCAGACATGTGCTTGTAAAAAAGATACTTTAACAAACAGTTATGGGAGTAATATTTTGTTTACATGTCCTAATATTCGAAGGGTATATTTCTTATTATCTTTCTTGGATAGAGAATATGAATATAGATAGATAAATATTATTTAAACAAATAATTAAAATAATATAGTATTTAAAGATATTTATTTAAAAAAAAAATCTAACAAGAAATCTATATTTGTTTTGGAATTCATCAAAAATTAAATTCTGTAAGAAAAAAATAAAAATAAAGATTAAAATATGAAATCAATTATGTTATTTAATGAACACATGACTAAACAAATTTTCTGTAAATCTAATAATTTAAAATTCATGTTCTGTCTACGCTCTAATGTTTTGATATTAAAGCCAGTTTCAGAATGGAGAGCGAGATCTATATCTATCTACACATAATTTAACATAAATTACACTAAATTGTCTAAACAAGAGTTGACTTGCATATTAACATTTAAAATTAGACAAAATAATGTCTAATATCCAAATTTTATCAAATACTAATTATTCAATTGTATGAGGGACATCATTGAATTTAATATTTCCTTTCTCTTAAAAAACTAATATACTGAAATGTCAAATATGAAATGTATCCCTTTATATGTCTGATTGATCACAATCTGAGTCCTCTCTAGAACAAAGTAGGGGGAATGTATATTAAATACATGTCTTCAAAAATAGGACATGTTTAAAATTGTCTGACACATTCAATATATTATGAATTAGTTGCACATTATTCCTACTATGATTCTTAATAGCATGCATTGTGCAAACTAACCTGGATGTATGGTATTTAAAAGTCAATTCTATTGAAAATATCAGTTTATCTTCATTATGTGTCATATTCATCACTTTCAAAATAGAGGATTGTGAAATACCATCTAAAAGAAATGAAGAAACATAAGTGTTTCCCATAGGATATATCCTGCATAGTGATGTCGCGAACCTAAAAATTGAACCGGGCGAACCGCCATTGACTTCAACAGGCAGGCGAACTTTAAAACCAACAGGGACTCTTTCTGGCCACAATAGTGATGGAAAAGTTGTTTCAAGGGGACTAACACCTGGACTGTGGCATGCCGGAGGGGGATCCATGGCAAAACTCCCACGGAAAATTACATAGTTGATGCAGAGTCTGGTTTTAATCCATAAGGGGCATAAATCACCTAACATTCCTAAATTGTTTGGAATAACGTGCTTTAAAACATCAGGTATGATGTTGTATCGATCAGGTAGTGTAAGGGTTACGCCCGCTTCACAGTGACAGACCAAACTCCCCGTGTAACGCACAGCAAACAACCGCAAACAGTCCATTTGCACAACCACGAGATAGATAGATTTGATAGATAGATAGATAGATAGATACATAGATTACATAGATCAATAGATGCAATATACATTTGATAGATACGATTGATAGTTAGATAGATTTGATAGATAAATAGATAGATATGATAAATATATAATTTCCCAGACAGAGAATTACAAGACGTGCGGTCTGAGACCCATGGTAAGGTTCCCAGAGGCAGTTGCGGTGCCAGGGGAGGTGTATATGGCATGGATTTTAGGAACCGGGAGATGGAAAAAGATGCTTGGTCGGTCCTCCTACTTCAAATTTGGGGCACTGCGCGTGCAATCGTGGCCGGACTTTTAGCCGACGGACATTTGTCCGACGGACATTTGGCCG